>NW_022196902.1:26158217-26214525 GCF_008632895.1 Mastomys coucha
CCTGGAACTCACTCTGTAGACCAGGCTGGCCTCGAACTCAGAAATCCACCTGCCTCTGTCTCCCAAGAACTGGGATTAAAGGTGTGCCCCACCACTGCACGGCGATATTTTCTTTATTTACATTCCAAATATTATTCCCTTTCCCGGATCCCTGCCTCCTAGAAACCCCCTATTCCATCCTCCCTTCTCCTGCTTCTATGAGGGTGTCCTCTACCCACTCACCCACTCCCACCTCCCTCAGCTCCATTCCCCTACACTGGGGCATCTATTGTGCCTTCTTAGGACCAAGGACTTCTCGTCCCATTGATGCCTGACAAGGCCATCCTCTGCTACATATGCAGCCATGTACATTTGGGGCCATGTGTACTCCTTTGTTGATGGCTTAGTCCCTGGGAGCTGTGGGGGATCTGGTTGTTTGATAATGTTGTTCTTCCTATGGTGTTGCTAATCCTTTCAGCTCACCTCCTTCAGTCCTTTCTCTAAACTCTTCTATTCGGGACCTGTGCTCAGGCCAATGTTTGGCTGCAAATCCAGTAAAACATCCTCCTACATAGGATATTTAACTAGATAAGTCAATCCAACCAACCATATTTGTGGAGTTTAATTTTATATGGAATTGTTGGAATTATCACTTTGCTTTGAGACAAAACTTTTTATTGTGTCATCAGTACATGGAAACTCACAATTGATCTTCCTGGTTTAATACAATAATAAATGAGTAGTACAGAAATGAAAGTATTCTCTATATAAGCACTATTAAATTACAGTTGAGAAAAAGGGCAAAGTTCAGATGCACAGGGTGGGAGACTGTTTAAATTCGCAAGAATTCAGCAGGAGAGCTACTGGGGAGATCTCTCTCTCTCTGAGTTTTCATTTGATCTAAAGGAACTTGTAGTTTGCTGCTTTATTAAGGAAATTCTACTTTTTATTTTGTGATTTAAACAAAATTCCAGGCTTCAAATACTTCATTGCTTTCTATTGATATATTTTAAATTTCTCCTTGTATTACCATTTTCTCCTATCACAGAACAAAAAGTTCCCAAGCAGGTAAAAGCTATTACAGCAGAAAAGACAGGTAAAGAAATTCTTTTGTGATCTTGTTTTCTATATAAGTTTCTGTGTCTAGATAAGCACATGTAAACATGAAGTATATGTAATTTTTAATTTTTTAAAAATTTAAATTAAAATATAACATTACTGAGACTAATGCTTCATCTTTATGATTCGTTAGTTGCTAGTAGTTCTTAATCCAGGGGTGGGGACTATTGAGACTTCCCTCTTGAACATCAGTGCTTCTATTTGTTTTGTTATTGTTCAGTCCTTATTTAGTCAGCTATACTGCAGAATTATCATAGGTGAATCATGTATACTTTTAAAGCCATTAATTCTAAAATTTTGAGTTATTGTGAATAATTTCAAAATAATTTTCATTGAAAGTAGAAAGTGACAACATTATTTTTCAGAGTGTGATTAACAAACTTACATGTAATGTATAAGAAAATTCATTATATATATTAATCATCATGTGTTCTAACTTGGTCTTTCATCTTATTTTCTCATTAATTTATGTATTTATTCATTTTACATCCCAACATCTACCCCTCTCTAAGTGCCCCCCGTCTTGTCCCCTCATTCCCTCTCTCCTTCTCTGTAAAGGGAGAGCCCCTCCTGGTTATCAAACCATATTTTCTCAGTTCTTGAAATTGCAGAAAACTAGGTCAGTGAAATTTCCAAAAAGTGAACATGCTTAGCATATAAGCCAGGTGACTCCATTTTTGTTTTGTTTTGTTTTGTTTTGTTTTGTTTTGTTTTTCATTTTTTGAGACAGGGTTTCTCTGTATAGCCCTGGCTGTCCTGGAACTCACTTTGTAGACCGGGGTGGCCTTGAACTCAGAAATCTGCCTACTTCTGCCTCACAAGTGCTGGGATTAAAAGCGTGCGCCACCACCACCCGGCTCAGATGACTTTATTTTATTTCCCAATACCTATAAAATGAGGAGAGAATTGACTTCCAAAAGTTGTCCTCTCACCTTCACAATATACATACCCAATTGCTATCTGTCTGTCTGTCTGTCTGTCTGTCTATCTATCTATCTATCTATCTATCTATCTATCTACCACTCTCTCTCTTTCTCTCTCTCTCTCTCTCTCTCTCTCTCTCTCTCTCTCTCTCTCTCTCTCTCTCTCTCTCTCTCTCTCTGTGTGTGTGTGTGTGTGTGTGTGTGTGTGTGTGTGTGTGTGTGCACGCACATGTGTTTGTGCAAGAGAGAGAAAGAGAAAGAGTATATGTGCATGAGTGAGTGAAATACAAACAGGGGCAAGAACAGACATATACAGTAATATAAATTCATTTTTAAAAGAAAATAAAACCAAATAAGTTGCAGCTCTACCTTGCTCATAAATCATATCACATGATTCCTTTCATGAAAGTTCCTCAGAGAATTGTGTTGTTATGTATATTTAATGACCTGCGTTAAGGACACATTAGTAGAACATGTTCCCATTATTTCTTTTGTGGAAAAAGAGGAATTCAGACTCTTCTGTTTTAGAGACTTTACCAAGAAGAGAAACAAAACTTGTGAGTCTTATTCTGAGCTGATGTCTTGAACCCCTTAGTCTCCTTTCTCTGAATCCTAGAAGAAAATCTTACCACTTTGACCCTTCAGAGAACCATGTTTTATTTCTCATAATTGTTCTAAATTAAAATATCTAAGCAGTATGTTTTCTTCTGTGAACTGAGATAATGATATAGGTATAGTGAGGTAATTCAAATATTTTATGGAAGAAAACAAGGGAAAATTGTCCATATAAATTATAGGCTATCATGAAACCACTTCATTTCACTCCATATGATTATTTGGGTTTGTTTCCTCTTATCATTGAGTAAATTTTTGATGCCACCTTTTAATTTTCACAGTGGTGTGTTAATATATGCCCTACCCTGAAGTATCTCACTCTCTTGTGAATATTTAAGGATTACAAAAAAACTATTTCAGCAGACTTGTATTCTAAATATAGAAATTGTTTTGAATGTTATGTGCATTTCATATCTTTAATCAGTTTTCACTAAGCAGTATGATTAATTATATTTGCTATTTTAACATAATTGTTCTCAGAAAAAGGTTTTACTTTAAGCCAAAAGAAAAATTTAAGCAAAGAATAAATATATGTGAATACAAATAATTTTCCTGTACTAATAATCATCAATGTGCTGTGTACTTTTTTCATTCTCCACAGTCAAGCTCTAAGAAACCCAATAAAATAGCTAACTAACTTCAATTTTAACAATTTGCTTGGGTTTTTGTTTGTTTTCAGTATAGCTTCCAACTAAATCACATATATATATATGTGATAAATTTATATTGATTTATGGCTTTGTTTCAACTTCCTTATATTTCACTATTAATCAATAATTCATAACATTTGTATGGAAGAAAAGTGTGGAGGGTCTATCAGTATTGTTAATATTAAACAAGTAAGCTCATAAGGGTCATCAAATATCCAAAACAAGAAGTAGGTAGCAAGTCATATAAATGTATATAGTGAATGACAAGGGGAAATTACATGAGCAATTGTGTTACTGACTATACTTATTAAATTTTATGTTTTAAGCTCCATTGTATATTTTAGCATTTAGAAACCCACAATTTCACAAGTGTTTTCCCATTTCTCTGCTAAAATGATAAAATTTCCTTCAGACTTGATCTTAAGAACTTCAAAGATCATTCATTTCTTCTACAATTCACAATGATTGATACTTAGAGGATGGGCTGGGAAAGTTTCAGAGGGGAAGTTAAGAAAGGAAAGAAAATTTGAAATGTAAATAAAGAAAATATCTAATAAAAAGAGTATTAAACATTAAAAAAAAAGGTGCTGTTGGAATTCAGGAGGAATTTAACCATGTTTACACAAAAAGTAAACAAGTCTCACACACTATCAAAATTATGATTCTACTTCTCAGGGCAACACAAACTGAGGTGAAGTATGATCTATGTCTAACCACTGAGTAAAAGCTAAATGATAAGACATAAAGACAAATGTGACAGAGAATATAGGATGCCGTGTTTGAGGATCAGTAGATATGGTATGGGTTGATGAGACTTATTAGAATACAAAGGGACCTGACACTCTTGACACATAGGCTTGCATCTTACCATCGTCACTTTATTTTACTTTTGTTGTGTTGTTCTTGCTATATCTTACAATTGAATATTGACTTCTACATCTTATTTTATATGAGTACATAGCATAATATTTATGTAAATTCAACTGATGGAATTTTATTCTTATAAAGGTATCAAATTATCCTCATGTGATGTAGTTTCTCACACATTTCCATAAACTTCAATGTTAGGTATGTGATGTTGGAACAAATAACCAGTAATTCCAGAAAATCTCTAAGTTCAAGAGCAAAGGAAAGGAAAGGCAGATGCATACAGATACAGACTAGCAACACCAAAGGCTATGCTCTAGTTTTTCTTTAGTTTCCAAATATCCTCACTTTGCTCCAAAATATTCAACCATGATATTCTGAAATTCTGAGTTTTATGAAGGGAGTTTTTAAAAACAATACCAGAAACAGTATTACTCTGGATATGTTCAAAGGGCTTAGAAAGGTATCTTATGCTCACAGATTTCGAATCAATTTGCGACATCCTGGATCTAGTTGAGACTCAGCTGTGATGCTTCTAACTAGACCTGGAAATGCACGGTGATGTGCTGATATGAGATATGGCCTACTCCAGTACAAGGCACATCTACATTACATTTTAGAAAGGCAAATGTCAAAGTAATGAATTGGATGGTTTCTGAAGTGGAAGGAAGGAGAGTTGAAAACAGAAAGGTCAGAAGGGGGTAAGAGACCTGACAGGTGCTTCACCCGCCCCCCATGGCAACCTTCACTAAGGAAGTGCTTCTCTTCTCATTCTCTTGGGCATCTGATGCTCTTAAACTATTGGTTATGAAGCAACCTGGCACTGTTTCTCAGCTGCCTACAGAACACATCTTTGGGGTCCCCTGAGAATGATCCTAACCCTGTTTTTAATATGTTATTTGACAATACACTTCTGTGTTACAAGTTGTGTAGAGATGGTTTTAGGAGCATGCATCTTGTGCAAGTGAAAACCATCTGCTGACATGCTCCCTGCTCCAAGATTATTTATATCTCCTATGAATGTTCATTTTTTTCCTCTAGAAAAAGCTGAATACCAAGAAAAAGACCGCCCATCTATAAAAACAGGTACTCTTGGCCTTTTTTGGCTTACATGCTGTCTTTGTTCACAATGTATATCAAATCTGGCCATAAAAATATGAAGTAGGCACTTTTTGTTTATTAGTACTGTTAAATTTTGGGTTTTGTACTATAATCTGTCTTATCTGGTAGCAGAACTATGGTATTAGAGGCAATCAAAAGAAGATTACAAAAGCTTGCTATAAGTACAGAAATGTTAGCAACCTGTATCTGCTTTCCTGATGTACAGGTTCTTTCCATGATACTTGGTGTTTGGCAAGATTAGAGTTGTTGACATTTATCATTCTCGTGGATTAGAATCCCTTTATATGGCTTTAGAATATTTTTTAAAATTACACATGTTAAATGTGACTGACTATAAACTTCAGCAGGAATTATATATTATTATTATTACATTGTTTTTACAGTCCAGTCATTATCACCCTCCAGTCAGCCCTCTTAAAATAAATTCACTGAAGTATGTAACAATTACCTTATTATTTCATAATTTTACTTAATTTCATGATATGAACTACTTTATAATGTACAAATGATATGATATAAAGGATGATAACTGAAAAAAATTTCTCCTCTCTTCTCTATGTAATCAATTACCATAAACACCCCAAATTATAATGAAATATTGTTTTTTAAGAAAGGAAAGGTTACATAAAAATTTAATAATATTTTAGTTAATAATTTCAGGATATATGGTGTATTAGAGAAAGAGAAAATGTACTCATGAAGTGAAGATTTTCATCTACCATATATTATTCTTTCTGACATTTTATGTCAGTTTTCATTATTTTTGGGAGAATTCAAATTGTTAGTGAATATTAATGGATTCCCAAATAGAACAATGGGTGAAATTTTGCAGATGAAAAGAAGCCAAGAAGTTCAACTCTCCCAAGTTCTACACCTGTTTTATGGGAACTTGTTAGAAAATAAATCAAAGATTTATTAAATATTCCTTTATTACTTATTTAATATATACTTATTTTTGCAAATTCAACTCTAAGAGAAAACTAGAAGTTATAGATTTTAACATATTAAATATAAGTAGAAATTTTTACTTATCTTTTTTTTTAGATAAGCCTAAACCATCTTCAAGTAAGTATATTCCTTAGAACCTTTAAGATGTGCACTAATGAGAGGGAAAATGTGCTTGCTGTACTTACATGAGCTGAGTCTCCTGGACCCAGTTAAAGGTGGACAAAAAATACTGAATTCACAATGTTGTCCTCTGATCTCTGTCCAAGTGCACATAATTATGCACAGAGGGACAGAGAGAGAGAGAGAGAGAGAGAGAGACAGAGACAGAGACAGAGACAGAGAGACAGAGGGAGAGGGTGAGAGAGAGGGAGAGGGAGAGGGTGAGAGAGAGAGAGACAGAGACAGAGAGACAGAGAGACAGAGAGACAGAGAGACAGAGGGAAAGGGTGAGAGAGAGGGAGAGGGAGAGGGTGAGAGAGAGAGACAGAGAGACAGAGAGACAGAGAGACAGAGAGACAGAGGGAGAGGGTGAGAGAGAGAGAGAGACAGAGACAGAGACAGAGAGACAGAGAGACAGAGGGAGAGGGTGAGAGAGAGGGAGAGGGAGAGGGTGAGAGAGAGAGGGAGAGGGAGAGGGTGAGAGAGAGAGAGACAGAGACAGAGAGACAGAGAGACAGAGGGAGAGGGTGAGAGAGAGGGAGAAGGAGAGGGTGAGAGAGAGAGAGCGAGAGAGAGGGAGAGGGTGACAGAGAGAGAGAGACCCACACACCCCGTTCACATACTACTAGGCAATAATTTTTAAAAAAGAACATTTTATTATGATATTTTAGTTTACAATGTGTATAAGTAGTAAATTAAATTTCAAAAAATAAGCTTATTATTATAAAGACTATTATACTACTGTCGAACAGCAGACTTTGATTGACAAGGGATACTGGTATGTTCTATTTATTAACCCCTAAGAATGTATGCCTATTGTATGCTTAGAGAACTATATTAGAATATATGAGGAATGCTTAAAATTTTTCCTTCATCATGCCTTTTTTTAACAGCTTAGAGATATTATATTGTGTGAGCATACCACATTTCCTTCATCCATTGATGGAAGGAGATATAAGCTGCTTCAAATTCCTGGATATTGGGAATAAAGCAGCAATAAACATGGATGTGCAATTTTCTCTGTACTAGAATGCAGTCTTTTGGGTGTAGTTGCATTTTAATGTAGATTCGTTCTACAATGTAGTGTTTAGGAACTGTCACACTGATATTCATAGTAGATGTACAAATTTGTACTCCTGCCAGCAATAAATGAGTGTTTCCTTAACCCACATCTTCACCATTATGATCTATCATTTGCATTATTGATCATGGTCATAATGGCACAAGTTATCATTTGATTTATCTAAGCCACCTTCATTATGTTCCTCCATAAGTTTGAGTATGTTGTGTTTTCATACCCATCCATTCAATTCTAAATTGAATTATATGCATATACATAGGTATATATGTATAATTTTTCATTCAGTAGTGAGTTGTTCAGTTTCCATGAGTATATAAACCTTATAGTTTGCGTTGTTGTTGATGTCCAGATTTAATCCATGGATGTCAGATAGAATTCAAGATGTTATTTTAATTTTCTTGTATCTGTTGAAGCTTGCTTTGTGTCTGAGTTTGTGGTCTATTTAGGAAAAATTTCATGTTGAAAACTGCTGAGAAGAAAATATATCTTTTGGTGTCCAGGTGAAAAGTTCCGTGAAGATTGTTTGGGTTTTGACACCATCTAGCTGCAGCCTTTCTATGCTCAGCTTTTTTATGGACTCTTAGCAAGACTGACAAACTAAAGTCACCAACAGTCACTGTGTGATGGTCTACAAATGATATGAGCTGTAGTAGGTCTTGTTTATGAACTTGGGTGACCTTGTATTTGATGCATAAATGTTTAGAACTGCAATATTCTCTTGGTTGATATTTTCCTTGATAAGTTTGTACTGTCTTTTCCTATCTCTTTTGCTCAATTTTGGGTTCCCAGGTAGAGAATCCTTCCAGGTATTGGCTGATGACACAAATAGATGGGGTGAGGAGGAATGCTGGCTCTGCAATGAGGATCTAGATAATCCAGAGGGAAAATGGAGGTAGAGAGGGAACTCATTTAAATATTTTAAATACCAAGTATTGATTGGTTCTATAACAGTGTTGTTACTTTTTTTTTTTAAAATGCAGCTGTAGTTTTCTCTGAAGAGATCAAGTGCCAACTTTAAACAATAAACACTGCCTTTGCATTGGAGAAAATTGTTGCCATATTTAGTTTGTATTATCACTACTGGTTTAAAGAATATTGCCAAAATAAAGAGTTTCAAGTTAAAATAGAATGCTTGATATTTGAAACTACTATATTGTTTATGTATCATTATTCACTTACTATAGTCATTATTACAAAATATTTTACTTCCTCTAAAAGCATAGAGGTACCTCCTAGAATTTTGTAGATTGACTACTGAATATATGTTTTCTATAAATTAATGCTTTCAGAGGTACATGCTTGTACTTTAAGAAGTTTATTTTCAGTTAAATACTGATCTTCTGATGTAAGTTGTCGGATAAGAATATGTGCTGAGTAACATTTAGAATATTATTAGTCTGAGAATTAACTGAAGGAGAAAAAATCAGACTGATTAAGCAATGTTCCAACTCAAGGTGAAAGTCCTTTTATATCACTAGGAGCTACGTCGGGTGCTGCTGTAGTTTTCACTGCCTTTTATAAATTCCCACTCATTGGCTATGGCACAGAATCTTATATACAGTGATTTAGTAAGAGTCAGTGAATAATTTATGCATCTAATAGATCAAGTTAAATACCGATACAACAGAGTTTTATGGTTTATATTTTAATTTTATGTTGTTTGTGAATTATCTGTATGGTATTGAATGTTTTCAATTACTTCATAACTTAAATCCATTTTCATAGTAGATGCCTCACCACAGTTTGTAAGTACCAATTATTGGGATATTTCATTGTCATTTGAGCATTGTGATTTAATAAGAATATCTGAAAATAAAGTTTAATGATCTATTGAAATCAATATTATTATCTTCTATCTTTCTTCTTTTTAACATTTTTTTTTCTCTAAAGAGGGAATACCAGAAGTCACAGACTCAGGTAAATATTTCACCTCTGGGATAAATACTGAATTGTGGAAAACAGTTTTAACCTGAGACTTTCTCTAACTGTGTAGCAATAGCAGGCATAAAGTTGCCCAAATACTCAAATTCTCAGTGTCCTTGAAGGCGGACAAGCACAAGACTTCTTAAACCCACTGCAAGAGTCAGGGGAAAACCTACTTCACATTTCCTCCCAAATTTAGTTGGACTCATTATTTTTCTTCTTTTCTATACATATTCTAAAGGAAATCATCAGTCAATCAAAACCCAGACTTGCTAATGTACTTCCACAGTCTATTTGTCCATGCCCTGTATGATTTCATTGACATTTGAGAAACTACTAGACAAGGTCAAATCCTAATTGTTTAGTGACAATGAAAATTTAGGGTTTTTTGTTTTGTTTTGTTTTTCATTTTGAATTTCTCTTAACATCACAGTCTTGTTTTTCAAAATATATATGAAAAAAAACAAGGTACATGCAGGTAGCTAACTATAAGCAGCACAGTTATCATAAACAAAATGTCCCCATGTTCCCCAAAATGGCTCCCATGATCACCTACTCCTTTACATGTGTTCAAGTCTCAGCTTTAGTGTCCAAGAGTAAATGAGAACATTATGTCTCATATGCTGATCACATCATCCTATTTTCTCTCCCTAGGGAAGAAGAAAATTGAAAAATCTGAAAAAGAAAGTAAAGGTAAGCATAGCAAATTTATTCGTTTGTCTTATAAACAATAAGCAAATGATTAAAAAACAGTTTATGAAAATACAGATGCTGACATTATAGCATATATCAGTTTCAGTTCAACATTCAACTACTACAGGCTTCACACAGTTACTATAAAGTATCAAGGGAACAGAAATTCATAACCCGAAGCAAACTGTAACTACTACTGATAAATGAATTTCATACGCATGTCTATTAAATTGTGGGCATTGATGACACAGAATACATTACCAAACAAGATATATTAAAAGAGGCATTTATGTAAGATATACATTTTTTGACTAAATTTTGAAGCCCAAATTATTTGAATCATAATTTATTCATACATTTTTAAGTAAAATTTAATATATGCCTGTTGAAGGGATTGTTTTGACTGAAAGAAGTCACTGGTGAATATGTACTATTGATATTTGTCAAGAGAATAATGATTGAAAGGTCAGTTGTGGAAATTAAGCATTTATTTGTTTTGCCACTGGTGGACAATCTGTAAATTCTATGACAGTGCTCCTTTCTTTCTCTTTAAAATTATATTTATGTTAGTAAACTAATATATGTAGTTAGTAAACTAAATGTATGTACTTACATGTATTTAGGGTTTCTTTTTTGTAATAATTTAGAAAATTTACAGAGGCCTTACCTAGGTAAGAAATACATACTAGACCAGAAAGAAAGCATTGTTACTACTACTACTACTACTACTACTACTACTACTACTACCACCACCACCAAATAATAATAATAATAATAATAATAATAATAATCAAAATAATAAAAGCAACAACAACAACAATAATGACAGACTTGTTCACTCGAATTTGAGTGATCAGGGTGATGTGTAGTCTATGCTTCCTAATCCAAAAAATCACTGTAATTCATTATAAGAGTAAAGCAACCCCTTTGTTACCATTTATGTTTGTTAGTTATTAATGCAATATAAAATTAAATTGAAAATTACCTTAAGAAACTAGTTATAACAATGCAATTATTTCATTTTATGTTTAAAACGAGGTACTTATTTAATGCAAAGTTATTTTAAAGTTTCATATTTTAATGTATCCTTTTAACGAACAGTTCCAGCAAGACAAGAAAATCTTCAGGTGCACAATGTGACTAAAGGTAAACTTAACTTTATGAATATTCACATTGTTGCTATTCACATCATACTCACCATTATTACTATTAACACTAATATTTTTTTAAAAAGAGGTTTTGTAAATATGTTTTTCTGCTAATACACTAGAGAGAGAAATAGAAAAAATAGTAGAAAGATAATACTTCAAGAAAGTATTATAAAATATGAATAAATATTATTAGTGATTGCATTTATTGAAATATTTTATTCATGCCAGAAGAATAAAATTCCCTATTACAAAAAACATTACCTGAATGACTAATATCTAAACTTATATACCTAAAATATTTTAAGTCAATTTCAACTGAGATTTATTTGGGAGAAAAGAAAATAACTGCAAATGCTAGCATGCAAATGGAAAATTGTTGCCTTGGAAATAAAGTTGTACGTTTGAGTGATATCCCAAATTATAAATAAACTTTATTAATTAATTAAGTAGTGGGGGTGACATCATTTCAGGCCAGTTCAACTCTAAGATGGTGGAGAAGCAAAGCCAAAGCCAATTATTTTCCTATGTAATAAGCATGTAAATCCTCACTGAGAGAAAAGCAAGCCCTGTTTTCACAGATTCTTGTTGTTGCATCTATAGTCAAAAGGTAAGATGTGCATAGATGCATTGTTTTACAATGCACTTATTATACTATAGCATTCAACATAGAAGAATTGTTAATTCCCAAAGTCACAGTGAGTTGAGAAAATATAATGATAGTTCATTTCATCTTGCTTTCCACTTGGTTCATCTATAGGTTCTGTCTTCTTTATTATGCCAGTAATTTTAAAGTAAAATAATTATTATTGAATAATTTTAAGTTACTTGATTTTGTGATTTTTCTATTGAAGGCATTTCGGTGCAACAATCCTCAAAACAAAAGTCTCCTAACTCAAATTAAAAGTTTTTCATTAAAAATTTGACTTTTGTACATTTGTAGTTCTTAATTCTTTAGTACAAACTCTATAGATCTCAAAATATATCAGTGCAATGCAGATTCTGTTAAAATTGTTATTTTGAAGCCCAAACATTTAAATTTAATAAATGGTAGTACACAAGACATATGCTATATATCCTTTT
The DNA here is from genome assembly GCF_008632895.1 of Mastomys coucha. Lineage (NCBI taxonomy): Eukaryota > Metazoa > Chordata > Mammalia > Rodentia > Muridae > Mastomys > Mastomys coucha. The sequence continues at coordinate 26,170,528 of NW_022196902.1, forward strand.
CTAAGAAAATAACCTATCTTCTGGCACTTTGAATAACCATTTCACTATATATTTTATGCTAAATATAGTTAATGAGATGTTCTACTTCAAATAATCATCACTTATTGAAGAGAAAAATATTCAGTTTGTGTTATACATTTGTAGTCATTAGTTTTTAATGTAATTGGCATTTACTTTTAATTATTAATCTTTGAAAGGAAAATGATTCTCAATATATTATATATAGCTTAGAAATTGCAAAATATATATATAAACTATATCATGAAAAGTAATTTTGCTCATGTTATCTATAATTATGTTGAATCAAAATAAATTTTAAAAGATCCATCTGATTTTAGTAAGAGTGCTTAAGAACTTAAATTATTTGACACCTGAGATGAAGAATGTCTTTTTTGAGAGCATTTATATTTTCTTCTACAAAAGAGACTGTTATTGAAAAAAACCACATTTGTTGACAATGGAGTGATGTATTTGTTCATTAACTCTTATTAGTAGGGAATGGACCTAAAGATATTAGACACATTAATATAGTCCATTGATACAGGCTACAAATTCCTTGATTTATTATGATAGTAAAACAAAGTATCTATTCTATTTTTAGCAGAAAAACCTGGAAAAATACCAAGTAAGTACTATTTGTATTGGCAACAAATTCTTTTTGGTATATGTATGTGGCTGTGGTATATATATGAGAAACACCATTTAAAGATGAACAAATATTTCAGTCTGTGGTCAGCAGCTCCATCACTTTGGGCCTGAGGTGAGGTGGGACATCGTGGTATTGAACACAGGGGCAGCTGAGATGCAGAGAGACAGAGAGACAACCTTAGTAATACACTTTTCCAGTTCAGTCTTGCATTCTAATAACTCATTTGGCTATGCACTCATCAGCTTGGAGCTAGTAAGGTCCTAAATGAATGAATGTCAGTCACATAAGTGTTGACAGTGGGTAAGTAAAAATTCCATCATAGTTGTCTTCCCACCCTGGGAAGTTTATCACCTGAGGAATATTCCCCTACAGAGATTGCTCCAGAGATTAGTGAAGCTTGCCTCCTGTTCAGCAAATATAATAGCTCTGATTTCTTGTGTGTATGTATATCCTCCCTGTTCAATTGAATATAATAAACATGGTGAGTTTTCTGAACATTCTAAGTATGTATAAATCTGCTGTAAAGAAAATTTTAAAACTTTTGAAAATTTGTTAAAATAATCAAATTTGTTCTCTACCATGCTTCCGGTTTTAAGAAAAACAAATCATTAAAAATTAATATTATTAAAAAATATGTATACTGTTAGCTGAATGCATAACTTTCGATAGTTACATAGCAAAGTTTTTCCAAAGTAGGCTCTATGGACTGTGTGGGTCTAAATGTTTTTAATAATTTACCCAATGGCTGAGTACAGAAGAGAACATAAATGAATCATCAATAAATAAAACTTGCCAAGTATGTCATTCAAAAATTCTTTGACTGAAATGAATAAAACCTCATATAGTCTCCAGAAATTTAAAAAAGTATAAGACTAATGAATTTTCTTACAGATATAAGGGCAAATTAATTGATGATCCTCAAGAAGAGCCCTAGGAAGCTACTTTCTCTATAGCTGCCCTTTCTCTACATCCCCTAAAGCCAAGAATCACAAGAGCGTATGCTGTGAAGAAAGCAGTCCCTTGAAGAATGATTAGGATGTGTAGGACTGGAGTTAGCATGGAGAGCTCTGGGATGTATGCTATGTGACCAGTTGTCACAGTCCTCTTAAGTCAATTTTGTGGTCACCTGCTCCAGGACAGGAATCTGGCCAGAGCACATACAAATGCCTACAGTTCTCAATTATGAGAATTGCCACAGTTCCTTAATATGCTTGATCGTACCAGTTTTTCTGTCTGGTGAGACGGTTCTACTTGCCCCACATTGAACCATATCTGTTCTGGGTTTTGTTTTTGTTAAGTATATAAATTTAATGTCTTCATCAATTCATGAATGTGGTAAAATAAATAGTTTGCTTCCATAATAAAGTAGAGTGATTCACTGAGGTGTCAATAGTTTCAATTTACCTAGAAATTATCACAAAGTGTTAAAAGAGATTCAGGCATAATTAAATAAGTATTTTGGTGGTATGATAATGCTTTTTCATGAATGTGTATTTTTATATACATTGGTCTGGAAATCCACCCCTGAAATGGCCATATATTAATTATTTTAAAGAATATAATTAACCAAACAAATATATAGTACTTGGCATTAAATCATTAATAGTTTTATGAACATCCCTACACTGAAATATTTCAATATCTTTATCAATCCAGAATGTCCCAAGGGGAATTTAATTTATGATTAAAGGAATATATGATATTTCAAATAACAGTTTTAGTATTGACGATTCAGTGAATAGATAAGCAGCAACTGAGTCACACAAAAAATGAATTTTTTTAAAGTGTTTGAGCAAAGAAAACACACTCTTTGCCATATGCTGCTATAATCCTTAGCCCTAGTTTTTAAATTTGTGAAATGATAACATTTATCCTGAAAGATAAGAATTAGTTCACTTCTGAAATTAATTAATGTTATTAGTTAATGTTACCTTACAATTAATGAAAACATATTGGCCTTTTAATTTTAAGGAAGTGAATTAATTTTATTACTGTACAATATATGTCAACCACATTTCTTGTACCTAAAAAGAAATGTAATTATCTGAGTAAGGTGAGGTTCTACAGAAGACTTGCTTGATGTGCTGCTCTACTTAACTCGACCAAATGAGTTGGAATGGTGAGCTTCATGCCAATATATCTTAATTCATCTGTTCTAAATGTGGCCAAAATCCAAACAAGGAACAAATGGCATAGTAAAAACTAAATAGCTATTAAATCTTTTTCCCCTGGTCTGTTAAAAGTGTTTGAAGGGCAGGAGTCACTGGTCTCAGGAGCTGTCTACATAGGACCTGCATGCATGTATGTATGTATGTATGTATGTATGTATGTATGTACATATGTATGGCTGCCTGTGAATCTTTTCAGTAAGTGAAATTAGGACTTGTTTAAATCAAAGGGAAAAATGAGGTCGTTCTCATTTCTTAAATGATCCCTCAGAACATGAAATTGTAGAAAGGAGTAAGAAAATGAAGATTTAAAACAGAGACAACTATTGTTCATTGAGACAACTCCTCTTTATTCCTCCTCCTTTGTCAATCATGAAGTAGTGGTACAGGATTGTGGCAAATAGCATTATCTGCTTCTATAGACATAGCAATGAAATAATACAGTGATTTTTTGATGTTCAACTGAACTTCACCTCTAGAATACATCTTACTCAGTTGTTGAATACATTTTATACATTGGTGGCTTCAACTTGCTAGTGAAATTTTTACAACCCAATCTATAAGAATTTACAGAATAATGATAAATAGAGTTTTTAAGATACATTGTTCTGGGTTTAACTTCAGAGTGAGTCTGCTTTATAGAATAAGGAGAAACATATATTCCTGCCTTTTATGCTTTTGGAAGACTATGTCAATAATTCCTTAAAATGTTCTAAAGATTTCACTAGTGGAGTGACCTGGAACATGCATCTTAATTTGCAAGCATTCTGTTTCTTGTTAGTATGTTGTCAATAAAATTATTTTACTTATTACGAATCAGCTCAACCTATTTTTCTTGAGTCAGTTTTTAAATACAATTCTAAATATTCATTTTTAAATGTTTTTAACTTTTACTTCTTATCAACTATATTTTATGTATAGCAATACAATGTGCATATTAACTAACACTATAATAGCATTTTTGATATAGTGTTATAAAGAAGAAAAGGGAGATTTTTTTTTCATGTTATAAACAGCTCCAGGAAAATTTGTTAATTAAAAGAATTTCATTTTATCTGATGTATCATGATTAAGTGTGTAATATGGTTTCCACTTTGCCACAGTCCTTGACTTTTTATTAGAGGAAAGGCTAACAGAACTTCAGTTTTGACTCCCAGGTTTATCATACTCATTTTGGATTGAATATTATTCTTAAGACTATGTGTTTGCTTGTGAACATGGAAACCATGTCACAGATTAGAGAATGCATTTTGAGATTTTCATTTAGACTTATGCTTATTGGGTTTCCATGTGTTTTTGTATTGACCTAATTCAGTCTTTTATAGAGTTGCTCTACCTTAAAGAAGTTCTAACTTAATTGTGCTCTCTTCAAAATAAAGGTCTTCTCTCATTTCAAAGCATATTTTTTTCATTTTAAAATATGTTTTTCTATTTATTAGCCTCTACCAATATGAGATCTCCCTTATCTCTGTTACTTACAAAGTCATCTTTTAAATTTAGCATGTACAGTTAATGCACTGTACATTTTTTCTAACAATTTCTTAAAACGTACAAATCCAATCACATATAATCATTTATATGATAATGGTATTCTGTAACTGTAGTCTTTAAAAACCTGTCTTTGGGTTTCCATTGCTGTGAAGAAACACAAAAGCAACATTTACAAAGAGCAATATTTAATTAGGGCTAGCTTACAGGTTCTTCAGTTCAGTCCATTATAATCAAGGCTGAAGCATGGCAGCCTCCAGGCAGGCATGGAGCTGGAGGACCTGAGAGTTCTACATCTTGTTTCAAAGGGTTCCACGAGAAGACTGTCTCCTAGGCAGCCGCGAAAGAGGTCTCAAAGCCCACTTCCAAACTGGCAAACTTCATCATAGTGCCACTCCCATACTAAGCATATTCAAACACCACAAATCTATAACATCCTAATTTAGTCAGTCTATTTGAGTCAATATATGTCTATACTTAGGCCAGTTTAACTCCTTCTAATCGTTTAATATGTTTGCCTTCCAGTGGAATCTTCTTTAAAATCGCCTTCAGCAAAGTTATATGGGACCCCCATTGAGCTTTTTTAGAGTAATCATTCTCTATCATTTCACAATTAGTTTTTTATTGTGTTTACGGTATAGGAAGTGGTATGGAGAATGAGACAAGTTCTTACCATTAGTCCAGGATAATCTCTAACTGGTGAGCCTTCCCTATCAGCCTCCTAACTGATGTTATTATGGACGAATTCTGCTATTCCAGCCTGAAAGCATTTTGTCATTGACCATGTAACAACAGAAGGTGGGTCTCCAGTTGCATCTTGAAAGAAGCTTTAAATTGATTATTTCATTGCATTGAATTTAATTTTATTAAATTGATTATTCATTCTATAGTTAGGGTAGGGGAATTTGGTAGCAAATTTAACTGTTCTTTCCTTCTGTACGGGTATCTTTTCTCTCTAAATTTGCTATACTACAGGTTCACTAGAGTTTGTTGGTGAAAGGTAAATTATACACACACACAAATACACACACATACACTATATATATCTGAAGAAGAATTTCTAATTTTTGCTAGTTTATTGTTTAGGACTGGAGAAGCAATTTGGAGTAGCATTATGCAGAAATTGTGATTCAAACACCAATACCACAAAAATACTTTGTGGTGATATATGCTTTTAATGGCTGCACTTTGTCTGTAGAGGTAGGAGAATCAGAACTTCAAGGTTATCTTCACCTACATAGTAACTTCAAGACTGAGCTCCTATATTTACATATATAAACATATATATATATATACATATATATATACATGTATATATAGGAGCTCAATTTTGAAGTTACTTTAGCTGGGTGAGGGTAACCTTGAACTTCAATATATATGTATATATGAGACATATGTATGTATATTTATATATACATATACTTACATATATGTATGTATAAGAGATTATTACAAAGTAATTAAATGGGAATTAGTACCTATTACACATGACTTAAAATGATTAAAATTAATTTTTAAAATTTGTTTTACATTTTTATTATTCTTTAATTTTATTTTGTAGTCCAGCTGTTATCCCCACTCCAGTTTGCCCTCTGACTGTTCTTCATCCCATACTACCTCCTCCACCTCCAAGAGGATGTCCCCACCCTTCTACCCCTATACCACCTGGCCTCTTGGAGGGCAGCCATGTTAGGCTCCTGTCTATAAGCATGCCATAGCATCACTAACAGTGTCAGGCCTTGGAGCTTCCCCTCAGGCTAGATCCCAAGTTGGGCCTGTCTCTAGACCTTTTTTCCCTCAGTCTCTCCTCTATTTTTGTCCCTACAGTTCTTTTAAACAGGAACAATCCTGGGTCAGAGATGGGGATGGCAACCCCATCTCTTCCATTGATGCCCTGTCTTTCTACTAGAGATAGACTCTACAAGTTCCCTCTCTCCACTGTAGGGCATTTCATCTAAGGTCCCTCCCTTTGAGTCCTGAGAGTCTCTCACCTCCAAGGTCTCTGGTATATTCTAGAGGGCCCCCCAACTCTTTCCTGTTACTCTTTCTGCTGGCCCTCAGGGCTTCACTCCTGTCTCTTCCACACAACATCTAATCATCTCCTTTTCCCCACCCTGTCTCCACTCCCACCCAGGTCCCTCCCTCACTCTGCCTCCTGTGATTGCTTTCTTCTCTCTCTCAAGTGGAACTAAGGCATCCTTTCTTGGGCCCTTTGGCTTGTTAACCTTCCTGAGTTCTTTGGATTATATCCTGGGTATTCTGGGTTTTTGTTGTTGTTGTTGTTGTTGTTTTGTTTGTTTGTTTTCTAATATCCACTTTTTAGTGAGTACATACCACACATGTCCTTTGGGTTTGGGTTACCTCACTCAGGATATTTTCTAGTTCTACCCACTTGCCTGCAAAACGCATGATGTCCTCATTCTTAATAGTTGAATAGTATTCTATTGTGTAAATGAATCACATTTTCTGTATCCATTCTTCCATTGTAGGATTTCTAGGTTGTTTCTAGGTTCTGGCTATTAAAAATAAGACAACTATGAACATAATGGAACATGAGCCTCTGTGAGATGGTAGGGCCTCTTTTTGATATATGCTGGGTCTTCTGATAGATCTATTTCCAATTTTCTGAGAAACATCCAGATTAAATTTCAGAGTGGTTGTATCAGTTTGCAATCCCACTAGCAATGAAGGAGTGTTCTTTCTCCATATTCTTGCCAACATGTGTTGTCACCTGAGGTTTTGATCTTAGTCATTCTGATTGGTGTAAGGTGGAATCTCAGGGTCCTTATGATTTGCATTTCCTTAATCACTAAAGACTTTGAACATTCCTTTAATTGCTCCTCAGCCATTCGAGATTCCTCTATTGTGAATTCTCTGTTTAGCTCTATACCCCATTTTTTTACTGGGTTGTTTGGGTTTTTTTGGTGGTTTAGCTTCTTGAGTTCTTTATGTATTTTGGAATTAGCCTTCTATCTGATGTGGGGTTAGTGAAGATTTTTTTCCCAATCTCTAGGTTGCTGATTTGTCCTATTGACTATCTCCTTTGCTATACAGAAGCTTTTCAGTTTCATGAAAATTCTGGATCTTAAAGCCTGAGCCAATGGAGTTCTGATTAAACAGGTAATTTTCCCCCCATGCCAATGAGTTCGAGGCTCTTTTCCACTTTCTCTTCTATTAGATTCAGTAGGTCTGGTTTTATGTGGTCCTTGAGCCACTAGGACTTGAGTTTTGTGCAAAGTGACAAATATGGTTCTAGTTTCATTTTTTTACAAACAGACTGCCAGTTAGACCAGTGCCATTTATTGAAGATGCTTTTATTTTTTCCGTTGTATATTTTTGACTTCTTTGTCAAAGATCAAGTGTCCATAAGTGTGTGGTTTTATTTCTGGGTATTCCATTCTATTTCATTGATCAAAATGTCTGTCTCTGTACCAATATCATGCAGTTTTTATTACTATTGCTTTATAGTATAGCTTAAGATCAGAGATGGTGATTCCCCCAGAAGTTCTTTTATTCTTAAGAATTGTTTTTGCTATTCTAGATTTTAAATTTTTCTAGATAAATTTGAGAATTTTTCTTTCCAGGTCTTTGAAGAATTGTGTTGTATTTTTGATAGGGATTGTGTTGAGTCTAGATTGCTTTTTGTAGAATTGCCATTTTTATTGTTAATTCTACCAATCTGTAGATCTCTCCATTTTGTGCAGTCTTCTTTGATTTCTTTCTTCAGGGACTTGAAGTTCTCATCACACAAGTCTTGTACTTGTTTGGGTAGAGTTACCCCAATTTTATATTATTTGTGACTATTGTGAAGGGTATTGTTTCCCTAATTTCTTTCTCAGCCCGTATATGAGACATATATGTTTGTGTGTGTGTGTGTGTGTGTGTGTGTGTGTGTGTGTGTGTATGAGATTGTCACAAAGGAATTAATAGCTATTACATATGACTTAATATGATTACAAATTAGTTTTAAGAAATTCAAAATTAAAGACTTCAACAGTATTTGTCAAAGAGCAGATTAGTTCACTATTACATACCATTTCCAATGTACTAGAATCATTGAAAATTTTAAAAACTTAAATATAAACAAGAACAGGATTTTTAGCAACCAGAACTTTTATAATTGCTATTGGGAATGCAAAATTGTCTGTTACCATAGAAACAGTGTTAGTATTTTTTATAATATCAGGTCTACATTGAAACTCCACTATTACCTCCCTGGAAGATGAAAGGAATTAAAACTTAGACTCTCACAAAAGGCTGTGCATGGATGTTGATAGAACTAGCCTAATAACTGGCCAAACTGGAACCACATACCCTCAACAGAAGAATGGATACATCACCTTAGATACAGCTATGTAATAGAATATTACAAAGGATTTGTGTCAGAAGCCTCCTGACCTGGAGCATGTTGATACAGGACACAGAGTAGGACTCTGGTCTGTGCTTAATGACTGATGCTCTCTGGATGTTCTAGCTCTCTAACTATACTGAAATGCTAAACATTTTTACTAATTCTAGAGGTTAAAAGCTGTTGGTTTAGGCAATTAACACCTGTAGCCTAATGGGGGGATTAAGAACTGTAGCCTTTGTTCTGTCTCAGCAGTAACTATGTTGCTCTAACTTTCAGGCTCCTAATTGAAGTTACAGGAAGAAAAAGGGAAAGTTTGTGGTAAAATAGCATTTATTTCTTAGTTATAAAAGCTAAACTGTGAAAGCTCTCTAAGAAAAAGGGGAAAGTGGGAAGATCTTAGAAGGAGTAAGGGAAAAATTAACACTCCTCTCTTTGCAGTCTCTGGCATTTAGCATCTCATCCTAAAACAGGAGATTGAGTAAAGGATTAATTGCTAGAGCCTTTTCCTTTTTGTCTAGATGCCTCTTCCTTGTCAGGCTAGGGGGGGAAGTTTGGGGCAATAAATATCTATTGAACAAGGAGAAGAGAAAAATGCGCACAGAAGGAAGAACTTTTAATTAAGCAAATATGCATCAATTCACATAAATTCATATACAGACCCACACAGCACATTTATACATTTCCATTCAAACTAGTTGGGTACCACTTGCAATTACATATTTACACATACACAAACACACATTCATACTTACATATGCATTTAAAGCAAAAGACCAAGCACCAGTGCAGAAAGAACTCACTCTTTCTGGATGAAAAATGAGCTCTAATCTTTATTGCATAGAGAAAGAAAAAGCTTTTACCCGTTTTATGCTAGATAAATTAAACTCAAGTTTGTAAGAAAGAAAGCTTTGTTCCTTTTAGTAAAACTAAGCCTTCCCTGTTATTAAGAAATGACCTGTTCTGTCCCATGTTAAGAAGATGTCTGCCTGTTCCTTCTGCTTTCTGCAGCTTCCTCCTCCTCCTCCTCCTCCTCCTCTTCTTCTTCTTCTTCTTCTTCTTCTTCTTCTTCATCTTCTTTTTCTCGTCCTTCTTCTTCTCCTTCTTCTCCTTCTCCTTCTTCTTCTTCTTTCTTCCCCTTTCCGTCTGCATTCTGCATACTGCTCTCTCAGGTTTTTTATGTTGCCTATAGTTTCTAAGTTATTCCACTCTGCATTCTCCTTCCAGTCTTGATCTCTCTTCCTGCTCTGATTTCACAGTGATGATCTTACTCGCAATGCCTTTTCTCCCAATGCTATGCCTTTACTTCTAAGTTCTTCTTAACCACAGTTCTGTCTAAAATGTTCTCTTGTGTCCTGATTTAAAAAAAAAATCTTCAGTTCTGTTTTTAAAAATTCTGTTCAGAACTGTCTAAAAAGTATTAAGTATTCTGTCTAAAAAGTTCTCCTCAGCTCAGTTCTGCCTCTTCTCTTTGTCCTCACCAGTTATACATCTTTCAGAATATATGACGACATGGTGAAAAGTTCATAACAAGTTTAAATAAATTTAAGTCATAAATCAAATAAGAAGTTTACAACAGAGAAGGTTTACATCCATATCCATGAGGAGTATGTATCTGGCTAAACAGTCATTACCTGTCATTGCTCCACAGGTTCACTGAGAGTTGAAAACCATACCTAAGTTATTAGTGAAGTTTTGCACAGATAAACACAGTCAACATTTTATCTTCTGTCCTAGCACATATAATAAATCATTAGTTCCTTTTTATAACCTTTGGTTAATGGTTTTATAGCCTCTTGGAATGTGCTCTAAATAGTAAAAAGCCTGGTTACTATCTAGAAGTAATTAATGGGTGACACAATTGGAGACTGGCAGAATTGCAGTTTTGACTATCAGAAAAGGACCTAATAGCAGTACTACTATTAAAAAGCTTAATAAATACTGATACAATTTTAGAAATTCTTACAGGATCAGTATTAATAATTAAAAAGTCATCTATTTGTCTACATAGCATCACTACAAGAGAGTACATTTTCACATTCTTGCAGAGATCTGCTCAAAATGGGATGGGCTAATACCTAATGATTGTTATATATGTAGTAATAACAGTAAAATCATATTTATAGCAGGAATCTATCCTAAAACGATTTTCTCATGGGTCTTGCCTACTGGAACTCTGTTGTAGAAATGGTTTCTTAAATTTATTCTTAGCCCACAGAGAACAGGTTACAAAATGAATGTAGAATAAAAACAATCACTCAAGTTAAATAGCTTTGACCACAGCAGGAAGTCTGTATCCAAAAATCGGGCCTAAAATTCATTCCTTGGCACAGCAGAACTATCAACTCTCAGCTTAGCTACAATGGAAGTAAAATCCTTTGGTGATGTGAGGGTCATTGAAATACAGCCTTATTATAATGGAACTCAATGTCTAAAAATTGTTCTTATTCGGGGCTTGTACCACAGTAAGGGCCAAGATTTTAAACTCTACTAAATACAAAACAAACAAACAAACAAAAAGTCTTTATATATTTATGTTCATTTACAAAAATACTAGTAGTGATATATTATTTTAAAATATACAGTTAATATGTTTGGAGTCATTTAAAATATATATTGAGAAAAACATGTATTTTCAGTATTGCTGTAGACAAGCATCTTCATAAGACTGTTAAATTGATTGTTGTTTTATATCAAACAACCTTTATAATACTCATTTTTATTGTTATAATATTTTATAAATTTTAAAGAATATGACAAAAAAGATATTATAGGTATTAAAGATGGGGTCTCTGGGAGGAATTGGGATACAAAAGGAAAACAACAATGTGATTTAGTTCTATTTACTTAAAATATGTTTTTAAATGTTAACAAATTCAGATAAATTGAAATCATGTAACTTAATGCAATAAAAGTTAAAAAAAAAAAAGAAATGGTGTGTGTATTAAGATGGTCTATCCATAAAGTCATTCACCAACTGTTTCAATGAACAATGGTTCTGCTTGGAGGGTGGCAGACATTAGGTGAGGGTAAGAATCTGGCTCATTGGCTGTGATAATTTGGAAAAGCATTCATCTCAGAGAAAGAGTAACTTATAAAGTCCTCTTCTTCAAACTTGATACAATAGTTACAAACATCAAGCATAGCATTCAGTCTCACTGTTGTTCTCTTACAAGCTACCTCCCAAGTTAATTGTCTACATTTGTTTGGCTGTATAAATATTTTTGAAATATGTAAGTTGTTCTGAAAACCATAGTATAGTGTAAAAACATGAAATAAACAATACTGCTAATAGGGAGGGTGAGATAGGAGAAGCATAATTTCAAGTGGTACTCAGCAAGACACTGTCACATACAAACAAGCAGAAAGTGTATATGGATTGTACAATATTGGACCTATTTCTGCAATTATCAAATTAGAGAGACCACTGGATGACAGTCAACAAATTTCTAATTCCTCATATTTTTGGATTTCAATCGATTAGGATATGTTGGTAATATTAATTTTCATATTAAGATATTAAGAAAAAGTAATTTTTACTTCCTGTTGTTTTTGTTGTAAGAGGTGGAATTAGGTTTGTGTGGGTTTGTTGAAAGATTACTTTCTTGCTTCTTCTAGGGTGTAGTTTTGCTCCTTATGTTGGTATTTTCCATCTATTATCCTTTGTAGGGCTGGATTTGTGGAAAGATATAATCAAAACACCAAATGTACTAAACAAAGAAAGAATTTTAAAAGCAGTAAAGGAGAAAGGTCAAGTAACATATAAAGGCAGGCCCATCAGAATTAAACTAGACTTCCCACCTGAGACTATGAAAGCTAGAAGATCCTGAGCAGATGTTATACAGACCCTAAGAGAACACAAATGCCAGCCCAGGCTACTATACCCAGCAAAACTCTAATTACCACAAATGGAGAAAACAAGGTATTCCATGACAAAACCAAATTTATACAATATCTTTCCAGAATTTCCTTACCATTGGTATCAACATGTAAATGACCTACAGCTGGCTAGTTCACAGAAGTTAAAAGTGCCCTGCTTGCTCCTGTAGTTTCAGCTTTCAAGGCAACATTTTTGCCTTCTTTTGAACTGGAGAAAAACTCCTGCCCAATGTCAACAGATGATCTCATGGCAGGCAGAGTGTTTCACTCAGGAAGATATCTGTTCACCTTTTGGGAATTGCTGTTCTCCAATCTCTCTTAGTCCTGATTATTTGCCTCAACTCTTCCTTCATACATTTGATTCACTTTGTTTTAGTCATTGTTACCATGCACAGATATTTGTGGATTCATTTAATTTTGTTAAATGCAAATGTTTAGGTATCTATCTATTCTATTGCATTGAGAGGTATGGAGAATATTTAAATTGTATTGCGGCTGTTTTTTCAGAATCTTCCAAGTCAATTGCATTTACATTGCCCTATTCCATCATAAGAAAGCATCTCAGACTCCATACCCTATGTGGCTAGTTTTAACTGACAATGGACAATCCTGTATAACACTGGGGCCTATGTCTTACCTGCTGAAGTCTTCTCTCCAACTCCAGTATAAGAGAAAATTATATTTATCATCTTTGAACTCAGAACCTCAATAATATGGAGTCTTCTCTTTTGTGTTGTTTATTTGTGGAATAAGCTCTTAGATGTGCAATGGAGCATGTCACCAGAACTACTAATGCCTGAAAATTCTTATTTTTCTCCAAGTCTGATATTAACTGAACATTATCATACACTTGTAATTAAAAAGAGAAGTACTATCCATTGGAGATTTAGACTATTTTAAAAGCTAAATGTATAACTAAAACTTTACAATATCTGATTATAGAATCCTAAATTTGAATCACTTGAAGGTTGATTATTTTGGTATAGAATGTTTAAAATAGTAGTATCAATATTTTTGACATAAAGAAATTAATATCAAATTTCTACAAATTGTTTCATGGGTGTCAGGGGCTCCTGATACTGGGGGCCTCAACTTCAGAAATCTTCAAATAAAGAAGCATAAATTTGGAAAAATTACTTAATATGTCTGGGTTTCAGTTAAATTTTTGCATTGTAGTGACATCTAGTTTAAAATTTTGGAATATTAAATAACATAATATATATATATATATATATATATATATATATATATAATTTGGTACATAATGAAGATTATTGATTATTTAGTTCCAGTGGGTATGTGGGTAATAAGGACTATGGCACTGACCATTCATGTAAATCTGCTGCTTTTCATGGTAGAGACAGACTCCACTTTGGTATTAATGCGAGTAAAATTATAAAATTAATTACTAGGGAGAATATGTTTCCTCTGCCTTTTAGGTTTGGTTTGAAACCATCTTAACTTTTGGAACAAATATAATTAAATTCATTTTGTTCTAAAGTTAACCAAGGAATAGCCACATTTGACTGAAGTCTTTGGTGTGACAGCTACATGAATATCATTCTGAATAGTCCTCTCCTCTTTGCTGATCCTGAGAAATTCGATGTAGAGGTGCATTTGGTGAAATGTTGGCCGCTGTTCCTTATTAGTCCCTGGGTCACAGCAACTGGAGCTCATTCGTTTGTGGTTGATGTTAAGCTATTCTGACAGTCTCCTTAAGACAATCATCTCACTCTCAGTGACAGCACGGGTACTCTGAAAAGACTACATAAAGCTTATTCAACATTTTTGGCTTCACTCTATGATGTGTGCACAATTACAAATATGAGCAAATATGCTTAGCTTTTCTTCAACATTCTTTGCTATGAATTCACTACCTCTCTAGAAATTCTTTCCCTTTTTGACATCTATGGTATCAGACATATTTTATAAGCCAAATAGATTTTTTAGTATAGGAATTCTGCTATTTTCCCCTAAAGCTGTGATTCTCAATCTGTGCATCAGGACCTCTTTGGAGGGTTGAACAACCTTTTAACAGGGGTTACCTCACTTCCCTAGAAAACAGGCCAGTGACACTTCAAGTCTCTGTGAGACTTGGAGTTTCTTCTAGCACTGAGGCCAGAGAAACTGTATGGTCATGACAATGAATGAAAATCTGCAAGTGATGAGAGTGAGGAGGTGGAGTGTGGTCATCTCCAGGAAGAGAGACCTGGGAAAAGGGAGGTGTACAATAATGAATGGGGGTGACCTTAGCCATGACACCCTATACTGGGGATATGAAACTTCAAGAGGCCACCTTCTGTAACCAGACAAAAACCCCAGTGGAGTGATAGAAACACTGATTTACTTACAAAACTTTCAACCCAAAACTTATCTTGTCTACAAGAAATGCAGGCATGGGGGATGGACAGAATATTAGAAATATTTGATGTCATACTTCCTGTCCTTTGTGCTGCTGTTCTTAGAGACCCTTAGTGCTGGGTGCCTCCTCTACACCCATTTCCCAACTCAGAATGCTTGACCTAGAAGTTGCATTTAGGGACACAAAGTTGTATGTCTAGAGTGCATGAGCATGTGCAGGCCTCGGGTAGAGGTGTACGACTTTGCAGTAGTCTGAGTATCCTCATGGTTCCCTGTGCTGCCTGCGTACTCCACTTTAGGGGAAAAGCACCCTCTTATCCCCACGGTGAGGTTGGGGAGTCAGGCTTACTCAGCGCTAACTAGAAAGAAGGAAAAGCCTAAAGATTAGTTTGTAAGAAAAAGCGAAGCCATGTTTCAAAGACCTATGTTACAGATATTCATCAGTTTTTTAAGACATGAGTCTGAAGTAGCCACCAGTTTGGTTCTTGAAAGATCTCCGAATTGTGTTCAGTTATTTGGGTGAGTAGGTCAGGACCCTGGCATGAGACAGGCAGAAGGAAAAAAAAAACTCAGTCACAATATTTTTTTTTCTAGCAACAAATGAGATATGGCAGTCAGGTAAAGTATACCAAATGTGTGTGGTCAGTTAAAATCACAACATGGCACAGAATACCAGTGTTTTGACCAAGCCTCAGAAATGTGGCGTATTAGTATGTGAAAAAGAGGGATCATATTTTTGTAGAAGGGAAAGTGAACTGCAGTGAATACATGGATTAAAAATAATGTGAGGCGGGAAACAACAAAAATCAAAGTTGATAACATTATTTTTCTGAGTGACCAGACAAAAGAAAATGCATAGTACAGATGATTCTTCTTTGATCATTGTTTGGTACAGTCTCTTTTGCAAATCATGTATAGTTTATAATTTAAAGATAAAAATTAAAACATACACACACACACAACACACATACAACATATATATGTATATATATGTATGTGTATATAAATATACATATAGAGAGAGAGAGAGGAAGAGAGAGAGACAGAGAGACAGAGAGAGAGATAGAGAAGGTGGAAGAGGTGCAGCAAGTGTCGGGCTGCACTACAGCTAGAGATGCTGTTGGCCCACAGTGGCGCTCGGTCCCCAGCGCTCTACATCGAGGGCATCCAGGCAGCTTGAATGCTAAGGACAAAAGAGTTTGATGACACAGCATTTAAGTTCTTTGTGTGGAGTACATGTTATGAATCCTTTGTGGAGCATGTCTTCAAGCTCTGTGCGCAAACAAGCTGAAATTGAAGAGAAGATTAGCAGGAAATGTGAATGTGCTCTATGAAAGTGCATCCAAAAAACAGCTACCTTCTATCCCCAGAAATGATCTGCCCATATAGAAGCCTACATCTCCTGCACCCGTGCCTCTTATGAACCCTTCTACCTGGGATATTCACTTCTTGCAGAATTTACTTTGGTAGTGAAGCAGAAGCTGCCAGGAGTTTTATCACTCTGTGTGGTTTGGAGTAATATGCATAAAGCACTGTCTGTATCAGAATGGCGTATTCAAGGTTATGGTGTATATTCCTGATAACTATCCAGATAGCGACTGTCCACGCTCAGTCCCGTTTGATAGTCCCGTGAGCTGGATGTGAAAAGAGCATTCGCAAAGTGGAGGCAGAACCATAGTCATATATGGCAGGTATTAATGTAAACAAGGAGAATCGTCTACAAGATCGATACGATGAGCACCCTAAACCCAGAAGCTGCAGTGCTCTATGAAAGAGACACTCAGCTTTTTAAAAGTAAAGTGGTCAACGGTGTTAAGGTACTGATCATCTGTTTCACCAGCCACAGATAGAAGACCCCTACACCATTAGCTTTTCTCCACGTAACCCTTCTGTATATGATGAGGCCAGAGAAAAGATGCTGACTCAGAAAAAGAAGCCTGACAAACAGCACAATAAAAGTGTTCATGTTGCTGGCCTGTCAGTACAACCTTTCAGTAAAGAAGAGGAAACTGTAGCAACCTAAGAGATGGTGGATATGGTACACCATACACTTTCCTGCCAAACTCTGGCCTAGTTAAAGCTGACTAATGGCAAAGGACTCCCTGAAGAGTAAATTTTGTGAACAGTGACTGGCTATCAGTCTTGTATATACCTATGTTCTAACAGCAGGTTATGGAGACCACTCATTAAGTAAAGCGTTACTTCTGTCGGAAGTGTCAGGGTGGATCTAGTTCAATACTCCATATTATTGGGGACCTTGAGGCTTAAGTATTTTTCTGAATATGTTAGAGGTAAGTTGTGTTTACTTAAACTAACAGAACAGAGAGAAATCAGTACTATGTAATAGTTTGGAGTTGGTTGTCTCAGCTGTACATGTGTTAGGCCATGAAGAAGGGTGTAGGGAACAGACGCCCGAGTGCAGCACTTTCAAGTAGAAGACGGAATTCCGGACATCAGCCTGCTGACCTGCTGTAAACATCTCTCAGAAGCATTAGGAAAGTAGGCAGAACCTGGATGCTTGGTTTTTGTTGTTGTTTTGTTTTGTTTTGTTTTTTAGGCAAATTACTGTATTTTTATGGCAAGAAGAAGAAAAAAGTGTTCAAATGGTTTCTGATGAAGTCAGGTATTTAAAGGGTGAATGACCAATGTGTTAGTGGAGATGAAATAAACCAATAAATGATTGATTGATTGATTGATTGATTTATGCAGGAAAGCAATGCTCCTTTTCAATATAACTAAACAGAGACTAATTTATAAGTGCTTTATTGAAAAATATACATATTTCCATATAAAATTACAGTAGCAGTCCTAAAGTTTTCTAAGTACTCGGCACACTATTACTCTGGGGGCAGTGCGAGGCTTGTAGGTTCTCAGCCAGGAGCTTTAGAGTAGCATTAAGTTGCATTGGTTTATGAAGATCCAATTTACAATTGAATTTTCTCCTTAGGATTATTAATCCAACTTAAAAAATGACTTGATTAATAATGATTAATAATATGTGTAGATAATCAAGAGCTGTTAAATGATTTTCTAATTTGTATAAATGGCACTATGTACTCATAAAAACTTAAATTCTCAAAGAAGAAGAAGGAGAAGGAGGCGGAGGAGGAGGGGTAGGAGAAAGAGGAGAAGGAGAAGGAGAAGAGGAAGAGGAAGAGGAAGAGGAAGAGGAAGAGGAAGAGGAAGAAGAAGAAGAAGAAGAAGAAGAAGAAGAAGAAGAAGAAGAAGAAGAAGAAGAAGAAGAAGAAGAAGAAAAAGAAGAAGAAGCTGCATTTAGGATTAGAGGAATCTGTAACTCAAAAAAAGAAAAAATCTTTAAGTAAAGTATTTACCTTTTAAGAAAACAAAAAGTACTTAGACTGTGATTTATTTTTCATTTTTCTCTAGAAGATTCCAAAGATTCACCAGCTTCAAAGAATGATAAAGGTGAGTTTGTTACCTGTTGGTTATTTTTATACTTTCTCTTAAGGAAGCAATATTTTGCATTTTGTGTTTTGTTTGTTTTAGTCTAATGTTCTTGATCTCTTGGTATAGTTATTGGCATTTCTAAGCAACATTTATGTGATAGAAATATTTCAATACTTTTATTTTTTAAACTATACATCTCTTTCTGTATATGAAAATAACTAGGATGGCATTATTTAAAAATAATTATTAGATACATTTATTGGCAAATATTCAGAAATTCTTTTAACATTATCATGTATAAAGATAACTTGATCAAGTAGTACAAATCTCTTATTTTATCAGGAACTGCTTTTAAGAAAAGTTAACTATAGTAAAAAGCCCTCTCATAAAGGGAGAAAACAGATTAAAATTAAAAAGGGAGAATAGGACCTGGACACACATACATATACACTTACATATAAAGATATACATATACACATATACAAATACATACACATTCACATACATATATACATACACACATATATACATATATATACATACATACATGCTGCATATACACATACCACACACATGTACATATACATACACACAGACATATACTATACACATATACTATACACATGTACATATACCATACACACATATTACACACACATATCATACACACACACATATACACACATACATACACATACACACATGTCCACATACATACACCATTCACATACACACACACAACACACATTAATGCTTCTCTTTGAAGGTCATATTTCTTTCCTATCAGAAAAAATTCTGGTTCTGACCTATCTTTCCCCTTTCCATTTATCAGTTAAAATATGGTATGCAAACTCTGAGTAAATAAAACAATACTAAAAGTTTGCAATGAAAATCAAAAGATTGCTCAAGCATATTTTGTTACTGTTATCTCTGATTTAAAATTACTTCCACAGGATTCCATATATGCCAGCAATTCAGAATGAATAAAAAAATTGGTTTTAATAATATAATTTAGTTAATATTTATGTTTCTGATTTTCACTTCAGATTAAATCTTTTCTCTAGTTTCCTTGAGATATATTTATTAGATGCAAATTGTACACTTTAAGTGTACATGTGAAGATTTAACATATATATGCATTGAGATCTAACAATGATTATTAAGCTAATTAACATATGAATTGGCACAGCTAACCTTTATATTAAGGACTTTCTAATTAGTTGTCTTAGAGAATCTGTGTGCATGTTTGTGTTTTATGGCTTTATGTGTGCTTTGTGTGCACATGTGTAGGTTCTTACAAGTGTGTGCACATGCTTGTTGAAGCTGCTGTCTACATCAGTGTTTTCCTGCATAGCTCTCCACCTTAATTTTTTTGAGCAGGTGCTCACTGATTTTGGAAGACTAGCTGTCAGCCAGCTCCAGGGATCTCCCTGCTTCCTCACTCCTAGGATTAGGGTTATAGTTGTGCACCATGACATGTTACTCTTGCCACCTAGACCCAAGCCCTCATACTTACACGCACTTTAACAGCTGAACAATCTTACCAGTTGCTGTCTTAGAAAAGTTTAAGCACACGATAGGCAAATTGCCAAATGAAACAGCTGAATAGTATATGACAGATAAATTTTTCATCACTTTGAAAAACTCCACAACTTTTCTCTGATGAGTAACCAATCAACTTAATTTCGAACCAAGAATGTAAAAGAAATCCTCTTTTTCTCTAAATACTTGTTATTATTCAATATTATCTTTATATTGTTCATTCTGACTTGTTTTCTTATAATGACTCTTCATTTTTGTTCTTTTTAGAAGACTCCAAAGATGTCCCACGTTCAAAGAAAGATAAAGGTGAGTTCCTTACCTTTTGCTCATTTATACACTTTCTCTCAAGAACTCAGTGTTCTGCTTTTTGTTACTTATTTTAGTCTAACACTCTGGATCTTTGTATAATTATAGGCATTTCTGAGCAATGTATATGTTGTAATATACTTTTAGTAATTCTATATTATTTATAAATTATTCTTCTCCTTGCATGTTGAACAAGAGCTTGACATTAGTTACCAATACTCATCAGGTATATTTATTGCCTAATGTTTTTTTTAAATATCATATTAAGGATAACAAATTACCACTTTATTGAATGCAATTATTTCATCAATAATTGCTCCTATTAAGAAAGTCACCTATAGTAAAAGCCCTCTTCTAAAAGAAGAAAATGGAAAACGAAGGAAGGATAGAGTGCACACACACACACACACACATACACACAACTACACAGACACCAAGTATGGCTCATGCACTCAGAAAAAAGAAGGTTCTACCTCCAGGTGTCTAATATTAACTAAACACTTCCAATGCCTGTCTTGGGAAAATGAGAGTTGAAACCAGCTTGTCCATTTTTGTCAGTGTCATTTGCTGAAGGGCTCTTAGCTTCTGCCTTTGGAACTGCTACAGCACAAGCACTTCTTCTAATATATTCTGTGAAGAGTAGGAGGTGACAAACTGTTCTTCTTGCTATGAAAGTGTAAGTTCTGTAACTGTTCTCATTAAAAATGGGAGAAGCATTGCCTTGAATAAAGACACAGATAAATGGATAACCATGCCTTGCAAAATCAAATCTGAATTGAAGTTTGAAATGTGATATGTTACTGGAAAATGTATATATTGTAGATATAAGACTGACAATTGATTCAGCAGTTTAAAGATAAAGGGATTCCTTTTAAAACTAAAAATAGATCTATTACATCTTCTGTTAGTTCCACTACTGAATGTGTGTGTGTGTGTGTGTGTGTGTGTGTGTGTGTACGAGACAAATCATTATTTCAAGATACCTGTACTTCCGTATTAATCACATAACTATAGTATACCAGTATATGAACCAAAATACTGAGTTGTTAATTAAAGGTAAAGGAATTGTTGCATGTATAAACAATGGATTATGATTTATCCAAAAACAAAACAACAACATCAACAAAGCAAAAAGCAAGCAAACAAAAACATGGAATCTGATAACTGTGTTAAGTGAAATAAGACAAATGCCACCTAGCATCACTAAGACTTTAAAAGTAAATTTCAATTGCATACAAGAACAGAATGAAACATTTGTAATAAACTGGAGATAACAGAAGAGAAGTAAAGAATGAGTTATCTAAAGAACACCAAAACCCACAAAGGAAGAATTCTGGTTTTCGATAACATCCTGGAGTAATACTGTTTAATACATAGTAATACTGAGTAATACACAGTTTTTATAATGAAAGTCTCAAATTAATCTAAATAAAAACTTTAAGTATGTAAGAATGGTATTTTCTGTCACTAAAATACTGTGTTCACATATAGAAGACACAAGCCAAGTGTATGCTACAGATCTCTGCATGTATTAATACTCCCCTTTTACTTTTTTTTATCTCTAGAAGTAACTGGTGATGTATCTTCACCAAAGAAGCAAAAAAGTAAGTTTATAATTAAAAACAACTAACTCCTCCAATAATTAAGATACTAGTTAGATAATTAAACTTTAGAGACTCCAAAAGACAGAATTAGTAGAAAATGATTTTTAGCACTGATCTGATGAAGCACCTTAAAGTTGACTATTTATATTTCAAGTAGAAACCTGTCATTTTTGTCTCACTCAAGAGGCAGAGGGTTGAAATAACTCCAACTAATGGTGGAAGTGCCATTTATTGTAAGCTATTTGGCACAGCTCTGATCTTGGGTTCTCTACCTGAATATTGCTTAAATGTGTGTTACTGTCTGCTATGTAACAGATTAGTTGAGTAGAGTGCTGAAATTCTTTAAATCAAGCTCAAAAAATGTGGAAAAAGTTTTAGATATTCAGTTGCTTGGATTCATTCTTGATATTAAAAGTTCCTTTTGACATTCCAGGACATTTGGCAAAGTTTTAAGAGTATCTGTAATCATTGATTCTAGAATGTAATCAGTATTCACATGGGGTTCCAGAAATTGGTGCTCAAGATTCTCATTATCTCAGGGCTTCCAAATGGGAAAATTTTGTTCAGATTGTAGAGCAACACAAACACACACACACACACAGACACACACACACACACACACACACACACACACATCATCATCATCATCATCATCATCATCATCATCATCATCATCACCATCACCATCATCACCACTACACTAGAGCAAACAATTTTTAAAATAGATCCAATTAGGCCATCACACATAATGCTTTAAATAACTAAACGTTTATCTGAGAAAATAATTCTTGTAGGATTTGCATGGTTTCCTACATGCATTCTGAAAGAAATTCCTGAGGTAGCTTATTAATTGAGAGGTTTGGATTCCTATTATGCTGTGAATGTTGCTAATGATGCTTCATACAATCAGACTGTGAGAAATATAGGAGCATAAACAATCTTGACATAATAATGTCATATATCAATGCAAAATCCATGATAAAACAATTATGATCTGAACTGCTGTGCTCTTCCAATGGATAAACTATTGTTAATAATTTCAATTACAGTCCAGCTAGCTCAGTTGGTAGAGCATGGGACTCTTAATCCCAGAGTCATAGCCTACATTGGGCACCACCTATTGGGGCTGGAGAGATGGCTCAGCAGTTAAGAGCACCGACTGCTCTTCCAAAGGTCCTGAGTTCAAATTCCAGCAACCACATGGTAGCTCACAACCACTCATAATGAGAACTGATGTGGACCTGGGGTGGGGCCAGCTGCACGGCTGGGTCTCTCAGCTGCTGATGCCTGGGCTGCACAACACATCAGTTAAAGGGAGACAAAGCATAATCACAACATAGTTTATTATGGGAAAGAGAACAGAAACCGGCCATGACCGTGTGGAGAAAAAGAAAGGAGAGGAAGGAGAGGAGAAGAGGAGAGAGAGGGAGGGTAAGAGAGGAAGAAAGCAAGAAAGGAAGAGAGCAGGAGAGCAGGAGAGGAAGCAAGAGAGTAAGAGAGAAAGAGAGAAAGAGCAGGAGAGGAAGCAGGAGAGAGAGGAGGGGGCAAAATGCCCCTTATATTGTGAGGTGGGGCTATCTGTCTGGGGGGATGGGGTGTTTCTGGCTATGGTCAGAAGACTGGGGGTAGGGTCCAGCTAGAATGCTGGGAGCTAGGGGCATTATTTATATGACAGAACACACATCTCCTGCTGGGGATTGTGAGACGTTGTGACTGAAACAGGAGCCAGGGACCCAGAAGTCATGGCTGAACTCCTTCCATCCCTTGCAGGCAGAATTGCTGCCCACTGGGTCACTAGCGTTCCAGACTTATACTCGACTGGGCCCAGGTTGCCTGAACAGGCCACTGTCCCACAATCAGATACCTTCTTCTGGTGTGTCTGGACAGCTAGAGTGTACTCATATATAACAATAAATAAATCTTTAAAAAATAATTTCAACTGGATTGTATCAATAGCTGAAGTCTCTCGTTTCAGTAATAAGCATTAAAATGGAACACGATATGTAGATAGTATCAATACTACTTTCCTGCTGACTCTATCTTGCCAGTGTGAGAAATTGGGTGAAAATGCATGGAAAATCACTGTATTGTTTTTTATGTAAATTAGGTCAAAATAAAGGAAATGTAATTAAAAGTCTCCAGGCATGATGGGTCATGCTTCTATCACTCCAGATACTGAGGCATGATGATCGCCTTGAGTTCAAAACCACCCTGTGCCAATAACCCAGGCTAGCCATTGTTACTGGGAAAAATCTTCCCTCAAAGAAAAAAAACACATTAAAATGTGATTAAAATAAATTAAATATTTGTGAAATATTATTCAGTAAAACTTTCCACTTGTGGAATTTATTACATCAAGCATTATTTCACATTTTCATCTTAAAATAGCAGTTTTATATTCAATTCTTCTCTTTAATGTAGGTTCTAAATTTTTTAGAGCTAATGTTATTTTTGCTAGTAGCTCTTTCAACTTGAGGTAGATACATATGCTAGGACATTGTCTGCTGCAAAGTTTCAAGTTAAATGGACATATATGAAAATGCTCTTGAATTTTATCACCAGTTGTTTATTGCTTTCTGACTCTGGCAGTTTTTGCTTCCTCTATCTAACGTATCCTAGCTCTTACAGTTTCAACAGCTTTAGGGAAAGAAGTCTTGTGCCACAAAGGTACAACAAAACAGATAAAGAGCTAATTTCTGAAAACCCAGTTTTTGAGGCTTAGGCAATATCTCTTCACTTGAATCTGAAGGTATTGTTAAAGTGACTCGTGCATATAATCTCAGTACTTGGAGGCTGAGGAAAAAAGAAATTTTGTGAGATCAACCTAAGAAGTATTAATACTATTAGCACTTGTTTCAGCTTCCTTACCATACTTCATTTCATTCATACAAATGTGGCCATCTTCCTGTCTCCTACATATCATGCTCCTCAATTGTCATTTTCCTGTAGGCCTTCAGCAAAACATCTATGATTGTTTACAATGTTCATGGATACAATGGAAAATAATGCAGAGTCAATAAGTGATTACAGATGTATTTGATCTCTTAACATAGCTGCCTCCAGAGAATACCTGGTTCAATATCCACAGCTCAGGTTCTGCCCATAATATTTCGCATCATGCTCCTTAAAAACAAATTTATTTATTTAGGTGGAGATGGGAAAGAGGCACCTTAGTTTGTGAATCTCAGAAGACACCATATTAGGAGTTGATTCCCTCATTCCATCATGTGGCACCTGGGCCTTGAACTTAGTTAGTCAGTATTGACAATGAACACCTTTACACAATGAGTCATCTCACTGGCATTGTGTCATATTCATCTCATTTTTCTGTGTTATTTTATATGTGAAGCATCTGCCTTAGAGCACTGCCTGAAGAAGAAAACAGGCTTCCTCAATAGTTCTCATGCATCCAGAATAAAGATAAATGCAATAACTCACTACTCTAGGACCCAGGATGCTCTGGGACATTATTAACACACACACACACACACACACACACACATACACACACACACACACACACACACACACACACACATACACACACACACACATGCACACACACCACATTCTATGTTGGTTCATTTACTTTTCTTTTTGGTATCCCATTATGATTTATGTTGTCTTGATTCTCTGTATAAGAAGACAACTCACAATGAAGTACAGTTCTCTCCAGTAGTTAGGGATTATGTCTATTGTGGTGTACAACCTCAGTGTACCTCCCGTGTTGTTATACAAGTGATAATTTTTTATAACAAAAATCACACTCTCTTTCTTAGGTCCCATCAGTTTCTTCCAATGTGTCTACTTGGATGGGTACAACGGCTATGGGTTTCAGTTTCCTGTCACTCCTGCCCAACATCCTGGAGAGAACCCTGGCAAAACAAACTCTCCAGGACAGAAGCAGCAAGAACAGTAGACACACATGCATGACCCTGACAACTGCTTTTACACAGTGAAAATGGGATCTTCTCTTTTGTCCATAGTGGCAGAGGCAATCAAAACTACCTGATGCTGAGATTTCATTGTAAACATTTTTCCTGGTATAAAGAGATGACATGGATAAAGGGACTGACTAATTGACATTTGTGTTGAGGGTCAAATACTTGAGAATCTTTATTTGTGTCTGTTGCTATAGGAGCGGTCCTTACATTAAGCTTCTTCTAGTCATTATAAAGTAGTATACTCATTGAAGTTTACTTTTAAATGTAATTGGCACAATTACAAAATGAGATTTATGTCTTCAGGTAAATAATTTTTAAATTGGTAACATAGACTGTGTTCCAATACAATAGTATAGGAACATATATAAAAGTTATTCTTCTGCATCATGTGGGTAGACTCAGTTTACCCAAAAACATATGTATAACATTATATTCTCTTCTGTTTCTAGTTTAATTGTGGTAAGGCTCTACATAGGTATGTCTTACACCAGAGTATTCTAAATTCCTTGCAGTATTCTTAATGAACAGACTATCTAACAGATGTGACTTGACAAAGAATAAGTGCTTGTTAGATCGTATCTCTGAGATTGCCTTGAGCTATGCTTAAGACATTCTCTCTTGTGGACATATACTTGCAATTAAGCAGGTCTGGTGTTACTTGTATAATAGCAAGTTAATGAGATACAAAATCTTCACATTTCTCCAGATTGTGCCTCAGGAAATCCATCACCTACGTCAAGGTTTAGATCAAATAATAACTATGGTTGACCAACTCAAACATAGTTATTTCTCAATACATACTTTCTGTGAAATTAAATGTTTTCTTTTTTCAAATGGAAGCAATACAAGTGCCATAAAGGTTTAAGTGAGGTGATTTGGGCCTAGACATGTTCATGAGGTATCTTACTTTCTTTTGGCTAATTGAACATTAATGCCAGTTAAATCAATGGCAGTTTTTAACTTACTTGTCCATGAATCACTGAAAATAACTGTTGAGAATGTCCATCTCCTTAGTAATACAAACACTAGATTTTCATGAACTTTTCTTATCAACTCTAGAAAAAATGATTGTACTTTTTCATCATGTTTCTAGTTATAGTTTCATAGTTGAACCTATGACAAATTAACTCACAAAACAACTTGAGTTACCATTTCTGGCACTGTCATAAGGTCAGCGAATGCTGAGCTACTGACTCAGTGAACTCGCTGTGTAATTGGTTTTCAAGTATTGTAGCCAAACATAGTTCTTGAGGTCCAAGACAAAGGTCCATTTTACCAATATTCAGGTAGGATATGGATCATATACTCAACATTAATGATTGAACGTTCGTGACTTTTGTAAGGAAGTTAGCTTCAACCAGATGCTGACAGACTGAATTCATACCACAAAAGCCAACACTATAATGAACTAGATTAATGGAGTCATTTGGAGGGGAAGGAGTACATAATTGACCAGAGCGAATGATATCTTTCAAAGCTGCTTCTTTCAGCAATTCAAACTTACAAGGAGAACAATGGATAAAGTGTTCTACTTAGGTGCAGTTTCACCCATGCAATTTCCTGAGTGTGGAACAGTGAATAAATGTGATAGTTGTTTTAAAAGACACTACAAAATGGGTTATCCACTAAGTTATTACTTTTCAATTAGTCTTTCTGTTCTGTGTCAGGTAATAGACCCTGTAACATAATACAGCAAAATATTTTACTTCATGTTATTCTGGCACAGCAACTTACTCTCAAAAATGTACTATATGTATTGGATCTGTATCTCCAGGTTTCAAACAACCATTGAAACAAACAGCTCAGTACTTCACAGAGTCAACTCTACTCTGTAGACAGATAAGATGTCTTAATATGGGTTTGCTTGAAAACATATTTTGAAATTATGTTTTTGGAGATTACATTAATCTTATCTCCACCAACTTTTAAATATCATCATCTATTTTCTTTATGAAACAAATTGACAAAATATAACAAATGTTATTGTAAATTTAGGTGTGAATTAGAGAAAAACTATGTTGTAACTAATATTAACAATAATTGTTAAGGTTTGTCTAAAATTTCAATGACTAGTATAATTTGAAAAAAATCTAAATTGTCATCTGTTATATCTTTTCATTAATAAACTACTTCTGGCCCTTGAGTTTAATTGTTTGTATCTTAAAAAGAAAAGGCATGAATAGTTAATTTTTCATTTTAAAATTTCCTTCATGGTTTATCCCATATTGGTCAAAATGTGTGAGTAACTGCTTAATTTTTGTCTTTGTCTAGTGGGTTTGAGTCCTCCCTACTGGTGCATATTCTCTTGTCTTTTATCCATCTTGGTATTTTAAAATATACAGAAATAAGGACATTTATTTTCACCCATGTTTTCTTATTTCTCTACAGTTATACAACTTCTGTTCATTATTTTTCAAATATAACCAAAGTTATTTTGTGTGATTCCCTCATGAAAAAGACCTCCCTGTGGACCAATTCTGATATATTCTTGTCTAAACTCATCATGGAAATATTTCAGAATTGTTACTGCATATTTAAGAACTCTGCCTACTTCCTTGAATAATCTTGCTGAATAAAAAGGCAAAAAGAATAACAAACATTGTTGGTAGAAACCTAAGAACTCATCTATTCCAGATAACATCTTCAGGAAATGAACACACAAGAGACATAAAAGGACATTTTTTAAAAAATCACCTTTTTTAAATGGGTCAATGTGAGCAATGTATTGAGTAACTAGTCATTTCTAATTTATATTGTACTAATAGTGAGTAGAAATAAAAAGATAGGCTAACCTTTGTAATCATAGCTTCAGAGGAATCATAGAATCATCACTGTGGATTTTTGTGGAACATGTAGAAGTTATTGGAAACTTCAAAGCTGGGACTTGAACCTTAGCTCACTCTCAGCTGTCCTTCCCTACCTCTTGGGGTATTTTTAATTTTTTGTATTAAAAATTGTATTTGTCTTGCATAAAGTAGTATAACTGGACTGGAAGTACTGCAGATAATAGAATAGGAATATAAATCCCCTAGAGTTGAAGTTATGGGATGTCATGGGCTGAACATTATGGATACTGAGCACCAACCTCTGTTTGTCTGGAAGAGGACCATATACTCCCGTTTAACCACCTCTCTGGCCATCTCAGCTTTTATAACAAATGCAGAGTAGCTCTTCTAATAGACTCCAAATCTACCTTTAGAATCATAATCCATGTTGCAAACTTCTTGTGCAAATACTTACTTTCTTCTGCTCAAAAGCTGAGAAATGTCTGCCATGTTCCTTCTACATTATGGGAAGCAAAGAAAATGGATCCTAGAGGAGCTATGGAACAGAATAGTGGCACCTTGCCTATCATAAAGTTATGTTATATTATGTTATGTTATCTTAAGACCTTATGTTACCTGATTTTCTTTTTATTATTTGAAAACTCCATAAGACATGGGAACTCAGTACAACTTTTCACGAATTCTTCTTGCTGAGGTTTTTTTCAGTATTGTGTCTGTGTTCTCCAGTTTCTTTACCCCTCATTAATCATATATGTCTAGAAAACATCCAGATATTCCTATAGGAACTTTCCTTTGTGCACAAAATAAAGAGCTTTAGCACCCACAAGCTATTTAACTATATAAAATATTCTTAGTCATTTCAATCAAAACTTCAAACATTGCCTCAAACCAAAAGGAAGTAATACCTTTTTTAATTGGGTACAGTTCCTCCAAAGATACAGGCACGCACACTCGTGTGTGTGTGTGTGTGTGTGTGTGTGTGTGTGTGTGTGTAGCTGGCCACATGGCAGCCATAGAATAGTATAAATGGGATTATTAAGTTGTGATTAGTTGGGAACAAGCCAACTTAAGGCCTAGGCATTAATTAATTAAAAGGAGCTGCGGTAGTTATAGATAAGCCCAAATGGTTACAAAATTGCTGTGGCAAAAACCTCTGTACACACAGGGCCACCAACTCTAATGCTAGAAACAACACCGATAACTAATCTATGCTTCTCTGTATCAATACAAAATGAAAACAAAAATCTCACCACAGCACCTGTGTCTTTATCTCTTGGTAAGAAAGCACCCTATGCAGTGATCCTGTTGTTAAAACTCTTCAACTTCTTATTGACCCAGATATACCCTGCACTGAAAATCTGGCGTAGCTAAGTGACATAAACCAGAGTAATACGTGAAAATCAGAACATTTAGAATGAAACACCAAGATGGGAGCATTGCCACTAGCAAACACAATTTTTCTTTTGAAAGTAATAGCTGTTATGTGCTGTTTTCATGAAGTGCATATAAACCAATGACAACAGAATTATCCTTCACTACATTTGATCAGCACTCTGAATAAAAAGCTGAGATGGAACCGGGATTCACATAGCCCAAAGTCACTGACATAAACTTTGTAATAAGTAATAGGTCTCTGAGTGTTCCAGCCATCTGTTCAAAAGGTTAGGGCTGAAATAAATACCAACTATAGAATCTCTATATCTCTAGGAATCTATTTTGCTTAAGAAAGAAATTACATCATCCCCTAACCTCCTTCTTTCCATCTTAGTCTTAGTATCTTCCTCTGCCTCCATCTATCTCTCTCTGCCTGTCTGTATTACTCATACAAACACACACACACACACACACACTTAAATGTAAATTGTTTTGTATATTTGTTATAAACATGGATACAGCTGATATAGAAGTTGTACTCTTTAGACTACAGGCAATGTTTTCTACTGATAGGAGACATATTAAGTTCCTTTTCTATTTTAGAGATAGGGTTTTCCTCTAAGTGGCCCTGGCTGTCCTGAATTCTCTCTGCAGACCACGCTGTCCTCAAACTCACAGAGATCCACCTGCCTCAGCCTTTCAAATGCTGGTTAAAAGATATGCCTACCACACCCAGCTAGCTTCTATAATCTTAATTAGGGAAAGTACAACTAGTACATACATTGGTTTAAAATCAAAATAATTTTAGAAGTGAAGATTAAGCATCCTCTCATTCTGTTTTGGCTGGCTCTATTCCCTGTTCTGTCCTTTAAAATCCTACAGCTAGTCATGATTATAGTCATATATTTCTGTTTTATAGTGCTGCACAAAATTCAAGTACTTTTGTCTTACTAAAATATTCCATGTAAGAAATACATTTACCTCCTTTTCTGAACAACATGGAGCAGATTATGTATCCATATCAGTGTATACAAAGCTTTATTGAGAAATACAGACAAAAGTACAGATTAGTCTCCTGTCCATAGTATCATGTAAGCATTTCAATACAAAACTACACACATCTAAGAAATAACAGCCAGAGCAAAATATAGCATACTAATAGCACACCCAAAGCCTCGTTTGTATTCCATTCGCTCCTCAATGGCAGCCATCATGGTGTCTATTATCATAGAACTTACTCTGCATAAAATTTGAGTTTTACGTGCATAAAATAGTAAATGTAATTTCTATGCCAAGTTTCTTTCTCAACATTATACATTAAAGAAAAATATATTTTAGTGAAAATACAAGTAATTTATCCCTCTTCATTGTCTTAAATACTAAAAGAATTATTTATATGATCTATCATGTGGGGATTAGATTGTTCCTAGATTTGTCTATTAAAATAACAGGCTAAAGGTAATATCAATGTATTTGCTGTATGTACCGTAAATAAGGCATTGTACATATATGTGGAATTGCTATGTTTTTAAATATGGCAATACTCACTTATTATAATACTGTTAAAATTTTTCTAACTAGTTCCTAGTGAAACTGAACTAGCATAGAGTAAAAGTCCCCACTCTTTGAAAACTTAGCAAGCACTTACTAACCTCTTATTTAATCAACTTTAATGTGAGCATTAAGATAAACATGATTACCTATTTAAAGAACTCTCTACCATCTGTATTGATAACTTGAATCGCCTATTTGATATACAGCCCAAGATTTTTTTTTTTTACTGTTGCTAGTTGGATTTTTGTCACTTATTATAATATAGGAATCCCTGTTTTTGTTGTATGTCCTTAATTTGTCATCAATATTACAGATGCCATTCTCTTACTCTGGCGTTTTGATTATTTTTAAAGTCTTAAACTAAAAATAACCTGCTAAATTTAATATATGTTTCTTCTAAACTATCAAGAAAATCTCAATCTATAAGAGCTCCATAGTCTACTTGTTTGACAATGTCTAGTGAGTAGTCATCTGAGTATGGGACTCACAAGGCCCCACAAGCTTTTGAAGAATAACCATACATCATTCAAGAAAGCATGTCACTAGTGCCTAATACAATGGTTAATCCACAGCTCTACTAATTTTCATATTGTGTAAATATATGTAGTATACTGAAGGTATTAACTCCTTCATTACATTTATCTTAAACATGATTCCTGTATATACTAATCATTCTCTATATAAAACCATAAACCTGAACATTTTCTGCACTACCACTTTCTCAATCATACCAACATGTCCTGATTTACAGGGAGTCTGAGAACTATTTTTGGATAGCAAGGAAAGAAGTAAAATGCTAAGAATGATGATTTTAAAATCACCTGAGTTCTCAAACATAAGATCTTTGACAATCTCTCTTTGAGACCCTGGCTATCCTAGATCCCTCCCATTGTCACTCAAAACTTGAGACAGGGATTAGCTAATATGTTTTCTTAATTTTGGAAAAAAAATATTCCATAATAAAAAAATAAAGTCAAGTTCATCACTTTTGACTTAATTTGTGACTTCAATATTTCACATTTTCTACTCTTTTTTTCTCCTGGTTTCAAAGATTAATGACTTTCATAATTCTTACTCTTGGTCCATGGGCAACTTAGTCTCTGAGGTTGTGAAAATGCCCCAAGTATCACCCACCCTGGCAATCACGTCTCTGCAAGTCTAGACACATTCTCTCCCACTGAGGCTAGACAAGACAGCCAAGTAAGGGAAACAATATCCACAGAGAGGCAATAAATAGCTTTAGAGACAGCCTCTGCTCCAGTTGTTAGGGGACCTACATTAAAAACAAGTTTCATATCTGCTAAGTATGTGTGATGAACTAGTTCCAGCTCCTGCATGCTCTTTGATTGGCGGTTCAGTCTCTCAGATCCCCCAAGGATCCAAGTTAGTTGATTCTGTTGTTCTTCCTGTGGTTGCGTGAAATATTAAAAGAGCAACCCACACTATCACTGGCTAGGCACTGGCAGACAGGCTGGCTTATTCTTAGCCCAGTAGATTCTCGGACTCAGAGTTCCTAAATCACTCTCTTCTCCTGGCTCCCTATGTCCCTACACTTCCAAATTCCCACAGCTGACTTAGGTGCATTCTTGCTCTACGCTCTGGGGCAGTTACCTTTCTCTCTGGAATCCAGTTGAGTTGCCCACAAAAAGGAAAACACCATACAATCTTAGTTTAGAATCAACAGGTAACACAACCGCTGGACGCAGAACCTAGCATTCTAATTTTATAAACTAATCTATGTTATAAATCCTCCTATGGCAGATCCTGGTGGATCCACCAATCGAACTGACAACCTCCAGCTTCCTACATTGCGTGTGCCTCCCTTACTCCTGCAGTCCTTTCTGCTGCATTTGCTTTTCCTCTTCCCAACCTGGAAATCCTGCCTACTCGCCCAGTGATTGGTCCCTTATAATATTTATTCATTAGGGGAAAGTTCCACCACACTCTGGGTCCCTTAATCATTCCCCCAACTCTTCCAAGAGTCCCTGAGCTCTGACTAATGCTTGGTGGTGGGTCCCTGCATCTGTTTCAGTCAGCGTCTGGGTAGAGCCTTTCAGAGGACAGTTAGGTTAGGTTCCTGTCTGCAAGCAGAGCAGAATATCATTAATAACCTCTGCGATTGATGTTTGTACAGTGGGTGGCTTTCAAGTTGGGTTGGTTATTGTTTGATCGTTCTTCTCTTCAATTTTTGTAGACAGGACAAATTTAGGGTCAAAAGTTTTGTGAGTGGATTAGTGTTCCTTATTCTTCCACTAGTGGTCCTGACTGGCTATAGAAGGTGGCCATTTTAGGTTCCATATCCTCACTGCTAGGTCTCGGATAAAGTCATCCCCATAGACTCCTGGAGCCTCTCCCATCCCAGGTTGCTAGCATGTCCTAGAGATGCCCCCCAGAACCCCACTCACACCAACAGCCAATTTCCATTCATTCTCCAAGCCCAATCCCTCTCTCCTTTTCTCTTTCCACAACAGATCCTGAACACTCCCCAACATACATTCCCATTCTCTCTCCCACATAGTTCTCTCCATGTATTTGCCTCTAATGACTATTTTATTTCCCCTTCTAAGTGATGTTCAAGAATCCTTGCTTGAGTCTTCCTTCTTTGTAACCTTCTTTGATTCTGTGGAGTATAGTGTCAGGAATAGTATAGAAATATCCACTTATAAGTAAATACATGCCATGTATGTACTTTTGGTACCAAATTACCTCACTCAGGATGGTATGTTCTACTTCCATCCATTTGGCTGCAAAGTTCGTGATTTCCTTGTTACTTGATCAAGGTGGATGCTGTTTTTGATGTAATGCTGGATTTGGTTTGGAAGTATTTTATTTATTATTTTTGCTCTTTGTTGAATATTTGTGTGGTTTAGATATCAGGATTACTATGGCCTTAGAATGATTTTGGCAATGTTTCTTCTGTTTTTCTTTTGTGGAATGATTTGAGAAATATTGGTATTAGTTCTTCTTTGAAAGTCTAGTAGAACTCAGTGCTCAAGTCATCTGACCCTGGGCTTTTTTTTTGGGGGGGGGGGACTTTTAATGACTGCTTCTATTTCTTTAGGGGTTATGGAGCTGTTTAAATAGTTTACCTGACTTTGATTTAACTTTGGTAAGTTGTACCTATCTAGAAAATCATCCATTTCATTTACATTTTAACATTTTAGAGTCAAGCCTAATGGTATTTTTAATTTCCTTGGGAATATTGCCACATCTCTTTTTTCAATTATAGTTTTGTTTATTTGGATACTGTCTCTTTGCTTGTTAGTTAGGTTAGTTAGATAAGGATAAAACTTGTTATTCACAAAGAAACAGTTCTTGTTTCTTCTTGTTGTTGTTAAGTTGGATTGTTTTGGGGGGGTTGGATTGTTTGCTTGGGTTTTTGTTTGTTTGTTTGTTTTTTGTTTATTTTTGTTTGATTCTTTGTATTGTCCTCTTTGGCTTCTTTTTTATTTGTTATTTTATTTATTTACATTTCAAATGTTCCCCCTATGCAAATTCCCTATCCCATACCCCTTCCCACCCTGCTTCTATGAGGGTGATGTCCCACCCACCTACCCACTCCCAAGCATTCTCCTACTCTGGGACATATCGCCTTCACAGGCCTCTACTCCCATTGATGTCAGATAAGTCCATCCTTAACTATGTATGCAGCTGGAGCCATGGGTCCATCCATGTCTACTCTTTGGTTGGTAGTTTAGTCCTTGCGAGCTCTTGGAGGTCTGGTTGGTTGATAATGTTGTTCTTCCTATGGGGCTGTAAACCTTCTCTGCTCCTTCAGTCCTTCAGTAACTCCTCCATTGGGGTCCCAATGTTCAGTCCGATGGTTGGCTGCAAGCACCTACATCTGTGTTGGTCAGGCTCTGGCAGAGCCTCTCAGGAGACAGCTATATCAGGCTCCTGTCATCACTCAACTTTAAACTGGAATTCACCAAAAGCATTTTATATGTGACACATAGGTGGGGGATAAAGCAAAGGCTGAGCCTTGTTGAGACTGTTAACTATTAGAATTTATTCATTTGTTGTGCTAGTCACTAACTTGAATTGAAGGACTTAGGATAAGAACTCCTGTAGCATGACATCTTCCTCTGATGAGGAGCATATGATTTTGTAGCAAGGATTACAAAAGAAATATTGAAGCCATCTAGCTTTTGGGGTTTTTTGCTGCAAGAATCACGTCTTTTATATTCTATTGTTCAGGAAATAGCACAACTTTTTATCAAATGAGCAGTGGACCCACTTCCTTCTCTTAATGATGTTAAGATAATGTTACAAAAGGGCACATGGTAGCAAGAAATCTCTGCCATCCCTGGAAAATAGAACCTGCTACAATTTTATATCCCCTTCATTTTACAGCTTTTACAAAAGCCCCATTCAGTATTCTATATTATTCCCAGTGGAAAAATTAAGTGCTCCATAGTCTACCTACAAAATCTATCCTAATTCCCCTTCCAATGGAAGTCCATGTATCCTCTCTAGACATCTCCTCTTTAAATAACTTCTCTGTTTATTTATTTATTATCCTTTACTTAACAGCTAATATCTATTTCCCTGCATGAGTCAACCCAGACACAGAAAGACTGATATGATATGTACTCATTTATAACTGAATCTTGATTTACATAACAACTGTCAGAGCAGATCCTGTCATCAAAAGTTTGCCTGTTTGTCAGGCTTTGACTCTTATGCCACTAATGTGACATGCTGTATACACAATTCACCTTTTAAAAGTAGGCCATGATTCTGATATGAATTAACCTATATTAGAAGCTCTAAAGCAAACAAATTTTGAGACTTATAATGCAGAAGAATTTCTAAGATTGACCTATATCAAAGAAACGTTAACATCCTCAAAAGCAAGTCAACTTCCTATCTCTGTGAAGAAAACTGCTTCATAATCTCAAAAGAATATCAATATTTAGCTGTTGCCTGAATGTAGGAAAGACTAGATTAGTTCACAGATAAATATGTTAAGAATAAATTTTTAATTTACCTGATTTCATATACTTATACAGTTTCACAGAGATTTGAACCTCTGGTATCATGTCCAAGCCTTTAAGATTTATTTTCCTATAACTCATTTCATGGTATTCTTTAATACAGCATTCAATTATGATTATAGCACACCAAGTTTTCCTTTCCCCATGGGAACCACTTCTCTCATAAAGTTGTTTTGTGAAAGCATTCCCATATTAGAAAGAGACCCAAACTTTTGCCACATGGATCCTGACTTCAGATCTTCTGCCATGCTATTGTATGCCCATGGCATTAATAACACTTTTAATAAATGTTTTACCCTCAAAACAACCCATCTCAGTGTTCCTCTTGAGAGCTTTTAGCTCCCCCTCCCATGGATAATTCAAGGTAATCACCTTTCTTCAAGTCAATGGGAGTAAAATGGTTTAGTAGTTGTCACAAATTAAACTGAAGAGTTTTTCCATGTATTTCCAAATAATGTAAAAGGAGAGAGTAAGCATATAAGGAGTCTAGACAGGAGTTGAGTACTGATTATGATTAAGTGGTCCTCATTATGCTATTTTTAATTCTTATATCCATATATTTAATTTTATTTTTTATTAGATATTTTCTTTATTTACATTTCAAGTGATATCCCTTTTCCCGGTTTCCCTTCCCCCCCAAAAAATTCCTTTTCCCTCCCCCATGCCCCTGCTCATCAACTTACCCTCTCCTGCTTCCTAGCCCTGACATTCCCCTTCACTGGAGCATAGAACCTTTACTGGACCAAAAGCCTCTCCTCCCATTGATGACTGACTAGGCTATCCTCTGCTACATGTGCAGCTAGAGCCATGAGTCCCAACATGTGTACTCTTTGGTTGGGGGTTTAGTCCCTGGAGGGTCTGGGGGTACTAGTTAGTTCATATTATTGTTCCTCCCAAGAGTCTATAAAACCCTTCAGCTCCTTGGGTTCTTTCTCTAGCTCCTTCATTGGGAACCCTGTGCTCAGTCCAATGGATGGCTGTGAGCCTCTACTTCTGTATTAGTTGGGCACTGGCAAAGTCTCTCAGGAGACAGCTGTATCAGGCTCCTGTCAGCCAGCACTCCTAAACCTGATAAACAACTTCAGCAAAGTAGCTGGATATAAAATTAACTCAAACATATCAGTGGCCTTCCTCTACACAAAGGATAAACAGGCTGAGAAAGAAATTAGGGAAAAAAATACCCTTCACAATAGTCAAAAATAATAGAAAATACCTTGTTGCAACTCTAAGTAAGCAAGTGAAAGATCTGTATGAAAAGAATTTCAAGTCTCTGAAGAAAGAATTTGAAAAAGATTTCAGAAGATGGAAAGATCTCCCACGCGCATAGATTGGCATATATGTAACTTTCAATGAGTAAAATTAAAAACAATCATTAGAATGAAACATATTATGATAAACCTACTTAAAGTATTTTACAAATCTTAAGAACATCTACAAAAATATATTCTTTTTTTAACTGAATTAAAAGTAGAATAAGTGATTCTGACCTGAGGACTCAAGTGAGATCGCCATTTTCCCTCCAGTGACAGTGTAAGATACAACCAGCCAAGATTGCACAGCCCACAGAAAAGACAGAGTAGCTAGGACAGGGTCCTTCCTGCCTCCATCTGTACCGAGGAGGTGGGGCTGCTCCACAGCCCTCTGTGCAGGTGTCTTGCCAGGAGAGAGCTGGTCTCCCAGGAATGCTGACAAAGGCTTACAGGAGGAGCAAGCTCCAGCCAGAGACAGCAAGAACATCTAACACCAGAGATTACCAGATGGTGAAAGGCAAATGCAAGAATCTTACCAACAGAAACCAAGACTACTTGGCATCATCAGAACCTGTACTCCCACCACAGCAAGACCTGAATACCCCAACACACCAGAAAAGTAAGATTCAGATTTAGAATCACATCTCATGATGCTGTTAGAGGATTTCAAGAAGGACATAAAAAAACTCCCTTAAAGAAATAAAGGAAAACATAAGTAAACAGGTAGAAGCCCTTAAAGAGGAAACACAAAAATCCCTTAAAGAATTACAGCTTTTTTAATTAGATATTTTCTTTATTTACATGTCATATTTCCCAGTTTCCCCTACAAAAAAACCAACAACAACAACAACAACAACAAACCCCTGTTCCCTCCCCTTTCCCCCTCCTTGCCACCCCACCCTCTCCTGCTTACTGGTCCTGGCATTTGCCTACACTGGGGTACAGAACCTTCACCGGGCCAAGGGCCTCTCCTCCCTTTGATGACCGACTTTGCAATCCTCTACTATACACATGCTGCCAGAGCAATCAGTCCCACTATGTGTACTCTTTGGTTGGTGGTTTAGTCCCTGGGAGCTCTGAGGGTATTAGTTAGTTCATATTGTTGTTCCTCCTAAGGGGCTGAAAACCCTTCAGCTCCTTCGGTCCTTTCTCCAGCTCCTTCATTTGGGAACCCTATACTCAGTTCAATGGTTGGCTGTGAGCCTCTACTTCTGTATTACTCGTGTACTGTCAGAGCCTCTCAGGAGAGAGCTATATCAGGCTGGATTGTCCTTCCTTCAGTCTCTGCTCCATAGTTAGTCTCTGCAACTCCTTCCATTGGTATTTTGTTCCTCCTTTTAAGAAGGAATGAAGTATCCACATTTTGGTCTTCCTTCTTGAGTTTCTTGTGGTTTGTGGATTATAATTCATGTATTCCAAACTTCTTGGCTAATAACCACTTATCAGAGAGTGCATACCATATGTGTTCTTTTCTGATTGGGTTACCTCAATCAGGATGATATTCTCCAGATCCATCCATTTCCCTAACAATTTCATAAATTCATTGTATTTAATAGTACTCCATTGTGTAGATGTACCACAATTTCTGTATCCATTACTCTGTTGAGGGACATCTGGGTTGTTTCCAGTTTCTGGCTATTACACATAAGGCGGCTATGAACATGGTGGAGCATGTGTCCTTATTACATGTTGGAGCATCTTCTGGGTATATGCCCAGAAATGGTATAGCTGGTTCATCTGGTAGAACTATGTCCAGTTTCGGGAGGAACCACCAAACTGATTTACAGAGTGGTTGTACCAGCTTGCAATCC
Source organism: Mastomys coucha (assembly GCF_008632895.1). Classification (NCBI taxonomy): domain Eukaryota; kingdom Metazoa; phylum Chordata; class Mammalia; order Rodentia; family Muridae; genus Mastomys; species Mastomys coucha. The sequence continues at coordinate 26,209,997 of NW_022196902.1, forward strand.
CACCAGCTATGAAGTAATGTTCCTCTTTCTCCACAACCTCTCCAGCATCTGCTGTCACCTGAGTTTTTTATCCTAGCCATTCTGACTGGTGTGAGGTAGAATCTCAGGGTTGTTTTGATTTGCATTTCCCTGATGACTAAGGATGTTGAACATTTCTTTAGGTGATTCTTGGCCACTCAGTATTCATCAGTTGAGAATTCTTTCTTTAGGTTTGCACCCCAGTTTTTAATATGGTTATTTTGTTCTCTGGAGTCTAACTTCTTGAGGTCTTTGTTTACATTGGATATTAACTCTCTATCAGATATAGGATTGGTAAAGATCTTTTCCCAATTTGTTGGTTGCCGTTTTGTCCTATTGATAGTGTCTTTTGCCTTACAGAAGCTTTGCAACTTTATGAGGTCCCATTTGTCAGTTCTTGACTTTAGAGCATAAGCTATTGCTGTTCTGTTCAGGAAATTTTCCCCTGTGCCTATGTGCTCGAGGCTCTTCCCTACTTTCTTTTCTATTAGTTTCAGTGTATCTGATTTGATGTGGAGGTCCTTGATCCACTTGTACTTGAGCTTTGTACAAGGAGATTGGAATGGATCAATTTGCATTCTTCTACACGCTAATTGCCAGTTGAGCCAGCACCATTTGTTGAAAATGCTGCCTTTTTTCCACTGGATGGTTTTAGCTTCTTTGTCAAAGATCAAGTGACCATAGGTGTGTGGGTTCATTTCTGGGTCTTCAGTTCTGTTCCATTGATCAACCTGCCTGTCACTGTACCAATACCATGCAGTTTTTATCACAATTGTTCTGTAGTATAGCTTAAGGTCCGGGATGGTGATTCCACCAGAGGTTCCTTTATTGTTGAGAATAGTTTTCCCTATCCTAGGTTTTTTGTTATTCCAGATGAGTTTGCAAATTGCTCTTTCTAAGTCTGTGAAGAAATGATTTGGAATTTTGATGGGGATTGCATTGAATCTGTAGATTGCCTTCGGTAAGATGGCCATTTTTACTATATTAATCCTACCAATCCCTGAGCATGGGAGATCTTTCCATCTTCTGAGACCTTCTTCTATTTCCTTCTTCAGAGACTTGAAGTTCTTGTCAAACAGATCTTTTACTTGCTCAGTTAGAGTTACAACAAACCAAAGTATTTTATATTATTTGTAACTATTGTGAAGGGTGTTGTTTCCCTAATTTCTTTCTCAGCCTGTTTATCCTTTGTGTAGGGGAAGGCCATTGGTTTGCTTGGGTTAATATTATATCCAGCTATATTGCTGACGTTGTTTATCAGGTTTAGGAGCTCTCTGGTGGAAATTTGGGGGTCACTTAAGTATACTATCATATCATCAGCAAATAGTGATAATTTGACTTCTTCCTTTCCAATTTGTATTCCTTTCATCTCCTTTTGTTTTCTAATTGCTCTGCCTAGGGTTTCAAGTACAATATTGAATAGGTAGGAAGAGAGTGGGCAGCTTTGTCTAGTTCCTGATTTTAGTGGGATTGCTTCAAGTTTCTCTCCATTTAGTTTGATATTGGCCACTGGTTTGCTATATATTGCTTTTACAATGTTTAAGTATGGGTCTTGAATTCCTGATCTTTCCAAGACTTTTATTATGCAGTGATGTTGGATTTTGTCAAATGCTTTCTGAGCATCTAATGAGATGATCATATGGTTTTTTGTTTGAGTTTGTTTATATACTGAATTACATTGATGGATTTCCATATATTGAACCATCCCTACATCCCTGGGATGAAGCCTACTAAATCATGGTGGATGATTGTTTTGATGTGTTTTTTGATTCAGTTTGCAAGAATTTTATTGAGTATTTTTACATCAATAGTGATAAGGGAAATTGGTCTGAAGTTTTCTTTGTTATGTCTTTGTGTGGTTTAAGTATCAGAGTAATTGTGGCTTCATAGAATGAATTGGGTACAGTACCTTTTGTTTCTATTTTGTGGAATAGTTTGAGGAGTATTGGTATTAGATCTTCTTTGAAGGTTTGATAAAACTCTGCACTAAACCCATCTGGCCTTAGGCTTTTTTTGGTTGGGAGACTATTAATGACTCTTTCTATTAGCAGATAATGAGACTGTTTAGATCATTGATCTGATCTTGATTTAACTTTGGTACCTGGTATCTGTCAAGAAAATTGTCCATTTCATCGAAGTTTTCCACTTTTGTTGCATATAGGCTTTTGTAATAGGCTCTCATGATTTTTTGGATTTCCTCATTGTCTGTTGTTATGTCTCCCTTTTCGTTTCTGATCTTGTTTATTAGGATACTGTCTCTATGCCCTTTAGTTAGTCTGGCTAAGGGTTTATCTATTTTGTTGATTTTCTCAAAGAACCAGCTCCTGGTTTTGTTGATTCTTTGTATAATTTTTGTTTCTATTTGTTTGATTTCAACCCTGAGTTTGATTATTTCCTGCCTTTTGACTCCGCTTAGGTGAATTTGCTTCTTTTTGTTCTAGAGGTTTCAGATATGCTGTCAAATTGCTGGTGTATGCTCTCTCCAGTTTCTTTTTGGAGGCACTTTAAGCTATTAGTTTTCCTCTTAGGACTGCTTTCATTGTGTCTCATAAGTTTGGGTATGTTGTAGCTTTCTTCAAACTCTAGAAAGTCTAATTTTTTTCTTTATTTCTTCCTTGACCAAGTTATCATTGAGTAGAGTGTTGATAAGCTTCCATGTGTATGTAGGCATTCTATTGTTTATATTATTATTGAGGAACAGCCTTAGTCCATGGTGATCTGATAGGATACAATGAATTATGTCAATCTTCTTATATCTGTTGAGGCCTGATTTGTGATCAATTATATGGTTAATTTTGGAGAAGGTACTATGATGTGCTGAGAAGAAGGTATATCCTTTTGTTTTAGGATAAAATGTTCTATAGATATCTGTTAAATCCATCTGTTTCATAACTTCTGTTAGTCTCACTATGTCTGTTTACTTTCTGCTTCCATGATCTATCATGGAAGAGAGTGGGGTGTTGCAGAGAGTGGTGTCTTGCAGAGAGTGGGGTGTTGAAATCCCCCACTATTATTGTGTGAGGTCCAATGTGTGCTTTGAGATTTAGTAAAGTTTCTTTTATGAATGTAGATGCCCTTGCATTTGGAGCATAGAGGTTCAGAATTAAGAGTTCATCTTGTTGGATCATACCTTTGATGAGTATGAAGTGTCCCTCCTTATCTTTTTTGATAACCTTAGGGTGAAAGTCGATTTTATTTGATATTAGAATGGCTACTCCAGCTTTTTTCTTGGGACCAGTGGCTTGGAAAATTGTTTTCTAACCTTTTATTCTAAGGTAGTGTCTATCTTTGTCACTGAGGTGAAGGAATTGAACAAAACCATCTAGGATCTAAAAATAGAAGAAGAAACAATAAAAGAATCACAAATGGAGACAACTCTGGAGATAGAAAACCTAGGAAAGAAATCAGGAGCCATAGATGCAAGCATCACCAACAGAATACAAGAGATAAAAGAGAGAATTTCAGGTGTAGAAGATACCATAGAAAACACTGACACAAAAATGCAAAATGTGAAAAGATCCTACCCCAAAACATCCAGAAATTCCAGGACACAATGAGAAGACCAAACTTAAGAATAGTAGATATAGAAGAATGTGAAGATTCTCAACTTAAAGGGCCAGGAAATATCTTCAATAATATTATAGAAGAAAACTTCCTTACCTAAAGAAAGAGATACCCATGAACATACAAGAAGCCTACAGAACTCCAAATTGTTTGGACCAGAAAAGAAGTTCCTCCCATCACATAATAATCAAAACACCAAAAGCACAAAACAAAAAAAAAAAAAAAGAATATTAAAAGCAGTAACAGTCCTATCAGAATTATACCAGATTTCTTGCCAGAGACTATGAAAGCCAAAAGATCTTTGGCAGATGTCATACAGACCCCAAGAGAACATGAATGTCAGCCCAGGCTACTATAACCAAAATACTCTCAATTAACATAGATGGAGAAACCAAAGTATTCCATGAGAAAACCAAATTCACACAATATATTTCCACAAATCCAGCCCTTTAAAGCATAATAAATGGAAAACTCCAACACAAGGAGGGAAACTATACCCTTAAAAAAGCAAGAAAGTAATATTTCAACTAAACTAAAAGAAGATAGCCACATGAACAAAATCCCAACTCCAATAACAAAAATAACAGGAAGCAACAATTACTTTGCCTTAATATCTTTAAATATCAATGGAATCAATTCCCTAATAAAAAGACATAGACTAGCAGACTGTTTATATAAACAAGACCCAACATTTTGCTGCATACAGGAAACCCACCACAGTGACAAAGACAGACATTACCTCAAAGTAAAAGACTGGAAAAGAATTGTCCAAGCAAACGGTCCCAATAAACAAGCTGGAGTAGCCATTCTAATATCAAATAAAATTGAATTTCAACCTAAAGTTTTCAAAAAAGATAAAGAGGGACAGTTCATACTCATCAAAGGTAAAATCTACCAAGATGAACTCTCAATTCTAAACATACCAACATTCATAAAAAAAAAAAAAA
>NW_022196902.1:26214535-26216573 GCF_008632895.1 Mastomys coucha
TAAAGCTCAAAGCACACATTGTACTGCACACAATAATAGTGAGAGACTTCAACACCCCACTCTCTGCAATGGACAGATCATGGAAACTGAAACTAAACAAAGATATAGTGAAGCTAACAGAAGTTATGAAACAAATGGATTTAACAGATATCTATAGAATATTTTATCCTAAAACAAAAAGATATGCCTTCTTCTCAGTACCTCATGGTACCTTCTCCAACATTGACAATATAATTGGTCACAAAACAAGCCTCAACAGATACAAGAAGATTGAATCAATCCCATGCATCCTATCAGATCACCACAGATTAAAGTTGGTCTTCAATAACAACAAAAACAACAGAGAGCCCACATACATATGGAAGCTGAAAAAACACTCTACTCAATGAGAATGTGGTCAAGGAAGAAATAAGGAAAGAAATTAAAGACGTTTCAAAGTTTAATTGAAATGAAGCCACAACATACACAATCACATGGGACACAAAGAAAGCAGTGCTAAGAGAAAAACTCATAGCTCTGAGTGGCTCCAAAAAGTAACTGGAGAGAGCTTACAACAGCAGCTTGACAATACATCTGAAAGCTCTAGAACAAAGAGAAGCAAACTTACTTAAAAAACTTAGATGACAGGAAATAATCAAACTCAAGGCTGAAATCAATCAAATGGAAACAAAAAGAACTACACAAAGAATCAACCAAACCAGGAGCTGGATCTTTGAGAAAATCAACAAAATAGATAAACCTTTAGCCAGACTAACTAGAGGGCACAGAGACAATATCCTAATTAACAAAATCAGAAATGAAAAGGGAGACATAACAACAGAAACTGAGGAAATCCAAAAAATTATGACATCCTACCACAAAATCAAAATCAGATGAATGGTCTAAACAATCCCATACACACTATGAAACAGAAACACTCATTAATAATCTCCCAACCAAAAATAGCCCAGGGCCAGATGGATTTAGTGCAGAGTTCTATCAGACCTTCAAAGAAGAACTAATACCAATACTCCACAAACTATTCCACAAAATAGAAATAGAAGGTACTCTACCAAATTTGTTCTATGAAGCCACAATTACTCTGATACCTATACCAAACAAAGATCCAACAAAGAAAGTGAACTTCAGGCCAATCTCCCTTAAGAATATCGATGCAAAAATAATAAGATTCTCGCAAACAGAATCCAAGAACACATCAAAATGATCATCCATCATGATCAAGTAGGCTTCAACCTGCGATGCAGGGAAGGTTCAATATACAAAAATCCATCAAGGTAATCCATGACATAAACAAACTCAAAGCAAAAAACCATATGAACATCTCATTAGATGCTTAGAAAGCATTTGACAAAATCCAACACCCCTTTTTATAAAAGTCTTGGAAAGAGCAGGAACTCAAGGCCCATACCTAAACATAGTAAAAGCAATATACAGCAAGCCAATAGCCAACATCAAACTAAATGGTGAGAAACTTGAAGCAATCCCACTAAAATCAGGGACTAGACAAGGCTGTCCACTCTCTCCCTATCTATTCAATATAGTACTTGAAGTCCTAGCCAGAGCAATTAGACTACAAAAAAAGATCAAAAGAATACAAATTGGAAAGGAAGAAGTCAAATAATCACTATTTGCAGATGATATGATAGTATTCTTAAGTGACCCTAACAACTTCAGCAAAGTAGCTGGATGTAAAATTAACTCAAAAATATCAGGCCTTCTTCTACACAAGGATAAGCAGCCTGAGAAAGAAATTAGGGAAACAACACCCTTTACAATAGCCACAAATAATAGAAAATACCTTGGTGTGACTCGAAGTAAGCAAGTGTAAGATCTGTATGACAAGAACTTCAAGTCTTTGAAGAATGAAATTGAAACTCTCAGAAGATGGAAAGATCTCCCATGCTTATGGATTGGCAGGATTAATGGAGTAAAAATGGCCATCTTGCCCAAAGCAATCTACAGATTCAATGCAATCCTCATTAAAATGCCAATTCAATTCATCACAGATTAAGAAAGAGAAATTTGCAAATTTATCTGG
>NW_022196902.1:26216583-26220467 GCF_008632895.1 Mastomys coucha
AAAAAAAAAGGATAGCAAAAACTATTCTCAAGAAAAAAAAAAAAGAACTCCTGGTGGAATCACCATCCCTGAGCTCAAGCTGTACTACAGAGTAATTGTGATAAAAACTGCATGGTATTGGTACAGTGACAGGCAGGTATATCGTTGGAATAGAATTGAAGACCCAGAAATGAACCCACACACCTATGGTCACTTGATCTTTGACAAAGGAGCCAAAACCATGATGTGGAAAAAAGACACCATTTTCAACAAATTGTGCTGGGTCAACTGGCAGTTAGCATGCAGAACAATGCAAATCGATCCATTCTAATCTCCTTGTACAAAGCTCAAGTCCAAGTGGATCAAAGACCTCCACATAAAATCAGATACACTGAAACTATTAGAAAAGAAAGTGGGGAAGAGCCTCAAGCACGCGCGCACAGAGGGAAATTTCCTGAACAGAACATAATAGCTTATGATAGCTTATGCTCTAAGATCAAGAATCGACAAATGGGACCTCATAAAATTGCAAAGTTTGTAAGCCAAAGGACACTGTCAATAGGACAAAACAGCAACCAACAGATTGGGAAAAGACCTTTAGCAACCCTACATCTGATAGAGGGTTAATATCCAATATATACAAAGAACTCAAGAAGTTAGACTCCAGAGATTCAAATGACCCTATTAAAAATGGGGTACAGGGCCAATCAAAGAATTCTAATCATGGAATATCGGATGGATGAGAAGCACCTAAAGAAATGTTCAACATCTTTAGTCATCAGGGAAATGCTAATCAAAACAACCCTGAGATTCCACCTCATACCAGTCAGAATGGCTAAGATCAAATGCTCAGGTGACAGCAGATGCTGGCGAGGTTATGGAGAAAGAGGAACACTCCTTCATTGCTGGTGGGATTGCAAACTGGTACAAGCACTCTCTGGAAATCAGTTTGGTGGTTCCTCAGAAAATTAGACATAGTATTATCTGAGGACCCAGCTATACCACTCCTGGGCATATACCCAGAAGATGCTCCAACATGTAATAAGGACACGTACTCTACTATGTTCATAGCATCCTTATTTACAATAGCCAGAAGCTGGAAAGAACCCAGATGTCCCTCAACAGAGGAGTGGGTACAGAAAATGTGGTACATTTACACAATGGAGTGCTAGTCAGCTATTAAAAACGATGAATTTATGAAATTCTTAGGCAAATGGATGGATCTGGAGGATATCATCCTGAATAAAGTAATCCAATCCAGTCACAAAAGAACACACATAGTATGCCCTCACTGATAAGTGGATAATATCCCAGATACTCGGTATACCCAAGGTACAATCCACAAACCACATGAAACTTAAGAAGAAGGAAGACCAAAGTGTGGATACTTTGATCCTTCTTAGAAGGGTGAACAAAATACCCATGGAAGTAGGTACAGAGAGGAAGTGTAGAGCAGAGACTGAATGGCTGACAATCCAGAAACTGCCGCACCTGGTGATCCATCCCATACACAATCACCAAACCCAGACTCAATTGTAGATACCAACAAGTGCTTGCTGACAGGAGCCTGATATAGCTGTATCCTGAAGGGCTCTGCCAGTGCCTAACAAATATAGAAGTGGATGCTCACAGCCATCCATTGGACTGAGCACAGGGTCCCCAATGAAGAAGCTAGAAAGAGAACCCAAAGAGATGAGGGGGTTTGCAGCCCCATAGGAGGAACAACAATATGAACTAACCAGTAACCCTCAGAGCTCCCAGGGACTAAACCCCCAACCAAAGAGTACACATATTGGGACTCATGGCTCCAGCTGCATATGTAACAGAGGATGGCCTAGTAGGTCATCAGTGAGAGGAGAGGGCCTTGGTACTGTGAAGGTTCTATGCCTCAGTGTAGGGGAATGCCAGGGCCAGGAAGCGAGAGAGGGTGGGTTGCTAGGCAGAGGGAGAGGGAGGGAATAGGGGGTTTTTCCATGGGGAAAGCTTGAAAGGGGAGAACAGTTGAAATGTATATAAAAAATTAAGGAAAAACTTGATGGAAGAAAAAATAGAATAAGCTATAAAATTACAGGAATTTATTTCTATACATGAAAAATGTACAGCTAAGTAAGAAAGAAAAAATTATTTAAAAAAAATTTAATGAATTCCCCTGGTGCTGGCTCAGTGGTTATGGGAGCCATGATTGTTCTTCCAGAGGTCCTGAATTCAATTCCCAGCAACCATGTGGTGTTTCACAACCATCTGTAATAAGATATGATGCCCTCTTCTGGTGTATCTGAAGAAAGCTATAGTGTACTCACATAAAATAAATAAGTAAATCTTAAAAAAGGAGAAAGAAAGAAAGAAAGAAAGAAAGAAAGAAAGAAAGAGAGAGAGAGAGAGAGAGAGAGAGAGAGAGAGAGGGAGGGAGGGAGGGAGGAAGGAAGGAAGGAAGGAAGGAAGGAAGGAAGGAAGGAAGAATTCCCCAGAAGGCAGAGAAGTGGAAGACAAAGGAAATCAGAAAAACACAGAACAAGTAGAATACCACAAGAAGGGACAATACAGGTTTAAATGTACTTATGCTCACAATGAATATAGATACATTTAATGTGCCAGTTTAAAAGCAGGAATTGCAGCATGAGTTTAAAATGAGTAGCCATAAACTGTGAATCACAAGTACATTTAAAGTATAAAATACTTTCACTATAGAAGCTTGCAATAAAAAATGCAAAGTAAACCCAAGTCAAAGATCCTTGGCATATTAAGCCAGTGAATGCGTGTTTAGACTGTAGAGGGCACAGTTAAGAATAAAAGAAAGCCTTCGTGCTGTAAAGGGACTCCGTAAATAACAATTTGAATGTTCCAAAGGCCAGGAATCAACTCTAAACCTGAGCAGAAGCTGTAAGCTTTATAGTGTAAATTTTCAATTTTATTCTTTGTTTCTAGAGAAGAAAATGAAATTTAACAGCACTAAGAGTTAAAAGTTAAAAAACTTGACTCAGTGCATAAAGAATCCTGAAGATAAAATCAAGGTGTTTTTAATATTTGAACATGAGCTAGGCTAGCATGTAGAAGAGCACTGCGATATCTCAACTAGATGAATTTTGAAGAGTTAATTATATGCAGACACACCACACCCACTCCTCTACTCCAGTCACATCCAAAATATCGGGGGTAAAAGCCTGATTAGGCTCAGAGGCATTAAAGATCCAAAAGGAGTTCTGTGCCTCCTGGATATTCAGACAGCCGCTGGTATCTCCTAACTCAGATGTGTTCCAAATTAGTCTTTCCAATCATCAACACGCCCTCTTATTTAGGCATAAAGGTACCCCAAGAAATGATTTGTAAATGGCTAAGATTGGGCATTGTTTCCTGGCCAGCACAATGTTTCCAACCTATCCTAATCCAATTCCTAGCTGCCCTTAGCTTGGAATTTATCTCAAGGAATCTGCCTTGCCAGACAGGTTTTTCTGAGTTAACAATAGAGGTCAGGCACCACTGCTTACTGTTAACAGAGTTAGAATTCTCAGGGCAGTCCCACAGAAGAAAGAAGTGTTTTACATACGAGAGAATAATCGAAGGGCTTCCCTCACTCAAGGACATTAGCTAGAAGTGTTAGGTTGGAACCTCCTAGTCCTTGCCTCCAGCATAACCAGAGAATTAGCATAGAAATACCAAATTAGCCCCAGCAGGGAGGGGCACCATTGCTCTTCACAACTGGATCACAACAGTGATCTTGGTCAGTAAGATCACTGACCTTGATGTGTCTCTTGCCTATGTGACTCTTGTCATCTGCCCTGCTTTCTGTATACCATATAAGCCTGTTTTTCACTTTACACTGGGGCACTTGCACTCTGACTAGAACCAGAACTTAGATGGATTAGGACTCAGATTCATGCAGTCTGCAGTCCCCGGGGCCCAGAGCG
>NW_022196902.1:26220477-26220950 GCF_008632895.1 Mastomys coucha
AACACCAGAGCAAAGAGTGTATCCCAAGTGCAGTGCTCAGCCTTACAGCCTGAACGTGATGGATGATCATTCAGAATAGTTGACCAAGCCTGTGGAAATTGCCTTGCCTCCAGGGCTGCAAATGCTTGCACTATCAAAACAGCCTGTCATTGCTGCCAAACCCGCATAGACACACCACAATGCCAATATACTAACAAGGACCAGTAAAGCACCCACGGTTCTAATATCTATTGTTCTCAATTCAAAAGCTCTTACTTATTTCTTGCATATTAGTTTAAGATGTTCTAATCACACAATGTAACTTAACAACAAATTGTAAGGCTTTCTATAGCTATACAATTAAATCTGGCTATTTCTTTAACCATTTCATATATAATAACCATTTAACATTTTTAGAAACACAACTTATTTTTTTTTATTTTAGATATTTTCTTTATTTACATGTAAATTTCTCCATTCCCAGTTTCCCCTCC
>NW_022196902.1:26221527-26223974 GCF_008632895.1 Mastomys coucha
AATGTGGGTTGTTCTTCCTGTATTCCAAACTTCTGGGCTAATAACCACTTATCAGAGAGTGCATGCCGAGAAACACAACTTATTAACAATTTTTTTCTAGCCCCAAAGCCCAGGGAACCGGGTAGACGACTCATCTTAACTTCTTCAAGCTGAACGAGGGCGTAGAGACATGAGGGAGGTGGAAGGAAAAACAGAACTGGTCTTCTAATGTCTGTGTCTTAACTGGATCAGGCTGAAGTTCAGGATATCAGGAGTTTAAGCAGGCAATTTAGATGAGGAAATTCACCAAGGCTGTATATTTCTGTAACATATAAATCTCAAAATAAACTTTCAGCATCACCAAGATATATATTTTTGTTTGATTCTCTGTGCAGTGCAGGAACTGATGGTATGTCCCTGAGGGTGACTTGGTCTCTGCTCTAATTGGCATGCTTGGATCACGTGACCCAACTTTGAAGCGTGCTAGAGTTCCTTTACCTAGGTGATCACCCACAAAACTACATCTCCCATCAGTCCTTCCCACCCATCTGGAGCCACAGCTATTCCAAGTTTGCTTTTTAAGCTTGTTTACCCTAGGGGCAAAGGTGCTAGCAGTTTAGCGCAAAAAGCTGTTGTCCCCTTTAAGAGCGGCTAGTGCACTCAGTCAGCCTCTATCAGCTCCTTTTCACCTGTACTCGGACTGACTCAATCAAGATCTTTATGACTTTAAGTGGCAGTATAAGTTTAACTCCTTCAGAGTCCGAGCCACTTTCAACAATCTGATTCTCAGACTTTGCTGTCCTCTCTTCCTTCAGCTGTTTTAACGCTTCCTGACCCTTCTCTACTGCTTTAGAACACACTTTATTCTCCAAGAAGCTCCTAATTATCAGCTTCTAGATTGGTTGCACTCCACCTTTTATGATTCCTCCTTCCCAGGCGAATTCCAAATTTCTCCCTAATTCAACAAACATGGGGCAAGATTGCGAGTTCCCCATACTATCACTTTTGATTCGCCCTTAACGGGACCTTATTGCTCCAATCCCGGAGACCTTATCGTCTTTTCACCAAGAACCTTATTGTCTCTTTACCGAGAACCTTCCCTTTCATTCCACCTTACCTGGGAACCTTCCAGTGCACTGCCCTGTCTGCAAGGAGTTCTGAGCCGTAACCTTATTGTCTCTTTACCGTACGTCTCTCCCTGTATGTCTCTCCATTCCCCGTACGTCTCTCCCTATATGTCTCTCCCTGTACGGGCCACCAAATGTAAGCCACCTTTCCATCCAGCTGAAATAAAGAGGCAAACACAGTGTGATGGTGTGTCCAAGACTTGCTATGGTGAGAGAATTGGATTCTGATGATGGCAAGTGACCTTGATTTGTGTTGTTTATTTTCTTACACTTGCCCCCTGCCCCCACCATCTGGTTAACTCTAGTGCTACCTGCCCTTGCTAAATCTGACTGGAGTCAGTCTTTCCTGTGATCGTGGTTGTGTCAGAACTCCTCAGAGTCAAGCTATCTCTGTGATTCTGGGATCCTGGGATCCTGGGATCCTGGGATCCTGGGCTTGTTAGATCACTTGGGAGTGTGGCTTTCTATGTATGTTGTGGGACTGGCTGCAGAGCTTGTCGAGAATGTTATTTCTGCCTCCTATTTTGTTGGGTTATTGGACTGGCTTTACATGGGTTCTAGTGATTCAAACTTAGATCCTTTTAATTGCCCAACAAGTTCTTTGCACATTGAACCATCTATCCAGTTGTGCTGAATAGTTTGATGTCAACTCAACACAAGTTAAAGTCATCTGAGATGAGAGTGAAAAGAAAAATAAAAGTTCAGCACGAGCTTGCCCATGTAAGCCTGGGATTGAAAGAGTTAAATCAAAGCAGAGGCAAGGTGATCTAACACACCCAAGATCAGAGGTAAGCAGGAACCAACATCTGTCCCAACACTGGGAGTAACTGGGACCAGCGGGACCAGGCACACAGGAACTCAGCCAGCCCAGTGACTCCAGTTCCTTCCAGTCTGTCTGGATTAGCGTTCTGAGCAGACCTTGGGCACAAGCTCTGCAGCCAGTCCCATAACACTCAGAGAAAGCCACACTTCCAAGTGATCTTGACCTTAAGATCTAGAAAACATTGACACAACAGTCAAAGAAAATGCAAAAAGCAAAAAGCTCCTAAGGCAAAACATCCAGGAAATCCAGGACGCAATGAGAAGACCAAACCTAAGGATAATAGATATAGAAGAGAGTGAAGACTCCCAATGTAATGGGCCAGTAAATATCTTCAACAAAATTATAGAAGAAAACTTCCCTAACCTAAAGAAAGAGATGCCCATGAACATACAAGAAGCCTACAGAACTCCAAATAGATTGGACCTGAAAAGAAATTCCTCCAGTCACATGATAATCAAAACACCAAATGTACTAAACAAAGAAAGAATTTTAAAAGCAGTAAGGGAAAAAAGGCAAGT
>NW_022196902.1:26225137-26231730 GCF_008632895.1 Mastomys coucha
TTCATTTAAGAAAATACTAGTAGTGATATATTATTTTTAAGTATATAGTTAATATGTTTGAAGTTATTAAAATTTATATTTAGAAAAATGTATTTTCACTATTGCTGTAGATGAGCACCTACATAAGAGTGTTAAATTGATTGTTGTTTTATATCAAACAACTTTTATAATACTTATTTTCATTGTTATAATATTTTATAAATTTTAAGGACTATGACAAAAAAAGACATTGTAGGTATTGAAGGGGGGTCTCTTGGAGGAGCAGTGGTACAAAAGGGAAACAAGAATGTGATTCAATTATATTTCATTGAAATATGTTTTTAAATGTTAACAAATTCAGATAAATTGAAATTGTAACTTTTCACATCATAATGCAATAAAAGTTTTTTTAAAAAAAAATACAGGAACATTTCAAAAAAAAATTCCAACTCAATTCTTCACAGACTTAGAAAGAAAAATTTACAAATTCATCTGGGACAACAAAAAACCCAGGGTAGCCAAAACTATTCTCAACAATAAAGGAACCACTGGTGGAATCACAATCCCCAACCTTAAGCTGTACTACAGAGAAATTGTGATAAAAACTGCATGGTATTGGTATAGTGGCAGGCAGGTGGATTAATGGAATAGAATTGAAGACCCAGATGAACCCACACACATGAAGTCACTCAATCTTTGACAAAGCAGCTAAAACCACTCAGTGGAAAAAAGACAGCATTTTCAACAGATGGTGCTGGCTCTGCTGGCGGTTAACATGTAGAAAAATGCAAATTGATCCATTCCTATCTCCTTGTACAAAGCTCAAGTCCAAGTGGATCAAGGACCTCCACATTAAACCAGATACACTGAAACTAATTGTCCCGCGCTTCTCTGACCAGCAGCAATGACAACAGAACACCGAGGCTCCTTCTCACGCAGTTTACTCAGGAATTCCTTTGTGTTACAGCTCTTTTAGGTTTCTTGGTGTTACAGCTCTTTCAGGTTTCTTGCTTTTGTGGAATGGCCCCGGCTGCCCAACGAATGCTGCTTATATACCCGAGCCCGAGCTCTCGTGGCCCTCCTGGATTGGTCCTCCGGCAATCGCCTCATTAGCATGCACCCACTCGGGAGGGGTTGGTGCATGCACAGTGGAACCATCTATTGCCACAGTGCATCAGAAACCAGCGCCACCGTCCAAGCAGCTAGCTACACCTCCCCCTTTTTTATTTTATTTGAAGGCTGCTTACAATAGATCAGGGGGCGATGCACTCTGCCATGGCCCCTGTCTTAGGTCACTTCACTTCGAGATCACAGCCTTACCCGTCATAGGATTAACCCCCCCACCCCACCCCACCCCCGCCTGATGGCTCCGTGTCTTAGGTTGGTCTGTGCTCAGGGAAGGTTGCCCGTCTTTGGGTGCCATGGAGCTGGTGCGTTTCACCAACTCTGAGTGTTTGAGACAGATTATCGTTTGAGTGAAGCCAGCCAAACACTGGGAGATGTGCCATTCTCGATAGCCACCAAGGCTTGGTAAACCACTGCTTTATGATTAGCATAAGCATTCGGCAAAGTAGCCAGAAAGAGAGGACACAGCCCAGGAGGACCAGGGCTCCCCAGGCAAACATGCCTGCCCATTCTTTAAAATGATCCATCGCTGTCTATATCCAGGAAGTCAAACCATCGGCCAGACTCAGGTCCACCCGAGTGGAGTTAATGTGGACAACCGTCCCTCGCAGCTCTCTCATCTTGTCTTCAAAGTTTGCCAACCAATCCTGTAAGAGGAGCTTTGACAATTGCTTGGACAGATCAGCAGCCTTTGTAAAATTTTGATACTGCACCAAGGTAACACACAAGCCTTGCTTCTTCCACTCACACACCAACTGTGCTAATTGACAAAGAGTATCAATCTGTTCTTGTATTAAATCTATGTGTTGATTAACTATCATAAGGCCCCCTTTGAGATGGGAATTCACAGAGGCTTGAGTATCTAATGCCTGCACAACATTGGCTGAGACGTTGTTCAGGGTGTCAGCTGTCTGTATAGAACTGTACAAGGCAATAGCTGAGGCAGTAGCCCCCACAGCAGCAACAGTGATGGCAGTAACAATAGCTGCAGTGATGCCAAAATCTCTTTTAGGCCTGAATAACGTCATGGTATTAGGGGCCTCCACAGGAACAGGAACATAGTGAGTTATTCTTGTCACCACAGCCACAGTGAAAACCGTGGCACTCCAGCACAGCGCATAAAAGCATGTGTTCGGGGTGCATACTAACTTCTCCTCACCCATGGATGCACTCCCATTGCTTACTATCCACAGAAAAGGAGGCCAGAGGCACACTGGTGAGACTGAAAATGTCTTATTGCGGTAAGAGTGAAAACTAGATGATGAACCCCAAGTACCAGAATTACCACTGTTAGAAAAATCCATACTGGCAATAGACCTGAAGGAAAATTTACCCTTTTGATAAATTCTTCCTCCAAGCATAATCATGGGTCCCAAATCCATACAGCTACTATTTGTTCCACACAGAAGCCATAAATCAAAAGGATTGGTGATAACTTGCTGAGGATCCCTAGTAGATATTTTAAGCATTCCTGTACAGGACTCGTCCACTACGTTACTAATCATGGGGCTAAAGGAAAAATAATCTTGTCGAACCCAAACCGCTCTGTGCCCCTGACATCCAGTCCAGGGAAAAGGTCCTTCCTCACCTACGGATTCTTTACAAAAGGGTGCCCAGCGTGGCTGTCTGGGAGGATCCCAGTCAGAGACTCAGGTGGGCCACCACCCCACAAGACGAGAACCGTTACCCGAAAACAAACTAGTACCCCCATCCCCAAACTTCAGCTGTGGTAGAAAATCTGCTGACTGTTGAGACAATTGGATGCATTTGTATCATCTGACCTGTTAAAGCTCATTAAGAAGCACAGGTTACCTTCTAAGCTGACATTTCTATTACCCTCTATAGGGCTCATCTGATCATCAAAGGGAAGGTAGGGTAAGCCTAAGCTCCTATTGCTACTGAATAAGCATGGAAATGTATGGCCTTGGCCAATTCCCCCTTTTTGTTTTTGTAAAAGTTCTTTAAGAGTGCGATGTACACGCTCCACGATGCCCTGCCCTTGAGGATTATATGGCAGTCCATAGGAAACATGAACTTCCATCTGTTTACAAAATGACATAAAGGTTTGAGCTGTATAGGCAGGTCCATTATCTAATTTTAGCTGCTAGGGTTTGCCCCAGGCAGCCCATGCCTCTAGGCAATGCGAGATGACATTGCATGCCTTTTCTCCACTCAAAGGGGTGGCATGAATGATCCCAGAACACATATCTACAGATACGTGAACATATATTAAAGTTCTAAATTCAGAAACATGTGTCACATCCATCTGCCAGATCTTAAGGGGAGACAAGCCCCGTGGATTGACACCCATGCCATGGGCATGATGATGGATTATACATTGAGGACAATCTAAGACCACTTGTCGGGCATCAGCTCGAGACAGATGAAATTTTTGTTGTAATGTCTTAGCATTTACATGAAAATTTTGATGGAACTGTTTAGCCAGTTTAGCCATTTCCATAGAAGAACTCATGAAAATGCACTCCATCCTAGTCCATTGATCTACAATCTCATTTCCTTTACTTAAAGGTCCTGGCAACCCTGCATGAGCCCGAATATGATGAATAAAAAATGGATTCTTTCTCTGCCAAATTATTTTCTGCAAATTCTCAAACAATGCACAAACAGTACTATTAATTTTAATGGGGCCAGTGGTTTCAAGAATTTTAACAGCGTTAACAATATAAGCCGAATCAGATATCAAATTAAAAGCAAATTGCCAATTTTTAAAAACTTCAATTACTATTTTTAATTCAACTACTTGAGAAGAGCCCGGAGAGAATTGACATAGCACGGGCTCTTGTTTCTCTGCCATATAGGCCCCACAGCCTGTTTTAGAACCATCAGTAAACATATTTGGGGCCCCAGTTATAGGAGCAGCTGACGTAATCTTTGGAAAGATCACAGGATGCTCTCTAAAGAAGGACTGAGCATCTTGAAAAACTGGGCAGGCGAGCTGGAGCTCTGACCTCACCACTCCCCAAACCACTGGGTAAAAGGAGACGCCTGAATCCCCACTGTTGATTGGATGACAGGGGGGAGGCACTGACAGCACACAGCCTGGGGGGCCTTTTTCAGTCTCTGGCCCCCTTTTCTTCCACTTCTTCCTAAGGGAGCCTTTCTCTATCCTCTCAATTAGATCTTGTAATTCCTCATCTATATCAGACCAATCTGTGCCTGAGTTCCCCTTTTCTTAGTGTTGGTTCTTCTGGGACTTTACTGACCTTTGTTCCTGTACTCGCTCTAATAACTCCTCTGCAACCTTAGCAGCTTGTTGGCACTCGCCACTTTCTAAGCAAGACTGAACGGCCTTCCAGAGACCACGCACCCCACTCTTCACCTTCTGCTCACTCCAGGCTTTATCAAGATCCCTCCCCAATTTGTCCCAACTGTCTAATGTTAAATGACCCGACACTGTAAACCAAGGAGCTACAGCGTCCACTTCTTGCAGAAACTGATTTAATACCTTGTCCTTAAACTTTAGACCCTTTGCAAACACCAGTTCCCTCAGCGCAACACATACCGGGCACATTGGTGAATTTCCCTTATTTTCACTTATCTATAAGGGGATGTTATAAGACTATGGGGCGACAGATGGATTTATCTGCGTCTGCTTCCAACACAGTCTTGGTGCTGTGCGATCTACTCCCAGAAGACGCATTCACATCCCGTTTGATGGCAATTCAGGCAGGAACACAGACCACAGACCGAGAAGAAGGCAACAAGAATAATAACCGCAAAGACTGCGGGATTGACTGGTGAAAAAAAGGAAAAGCATGCCCTCCCTATCTCTGGTCTACTGGGCACATTCAGAAAGACTCACCAGCACAGCAGTCCCTCAGCCGAAGAGGTCTGAGCCTAAGAAACTGTCGTCCTCAGCTCCCCGTACTTTCACTTTCCCTTGTCAATGTGCTGCTCTAAAAGCAGACTCTATAGTCCCTAACCGGGAGCTTTCCTGACGGCTCAACTTTACCGAGCACTTACCTGCTCTAAAGGCAGACTTTACAGTCCCCAACCAGGAGCTTTCCTGATGGCTCAACTTTACCGAGCACTTACCTATTGATCGCCCTGTCTGTCGAGAGTTCTGGAACCTCCTATGGGTCACTTTGACACAAAGTCCCCGTCCAAGCCACCACTTGTCCCGCGCTTCGCTGACCAGCAGCCATGATGACAGAACACCGAGGCTCCTTCTCATGCGGTTTACTCAGGAATTCCTTTGTGTTACAGCTCTTTTAGGTTTCTTGGTGTTACAGCTCTTTCAGGTTTCTTGCTTTTGTGGAATGGCTGCGGCTGCCCAGCGAATGCTGCTTATATACCCGAGCCTGAGCTCTCGTGGCCCTCCTGGATTGGTCCTCTGGCAATCGCCTCATTAGCATGCACCCACTCAGGAGGGGTTGGCGCATGCGCAGTGGAACTGTCTATCACCACGGTGCTTCGGAAACTGGCACCACCATCCAAGCAGCTGCCTACAACTAATAGAAAAGAAAGTGGGGAAGAGCCTTGAGCACATAGCACAGGGGGAAATTTCCTGAACTGAAAACACTAATACATTCTTAAAAGTTATTCATGAAACTACATGACATGTGGCCTGATATACAGTGAAAAATAATCCAAATGGAAGTTTTACAGCTCAACAACAATATGCCTGCAAATTCAGTAGATAAGTTTAAATAGAGAGAGAGAAAGAGAGAAGAGTGATATTTTGAACTTCAGTAGACATTACTAGACTATATTCAGCAAAACAAGAAATAAATGAATGTTTTCCTGTATATATGGAATAAACATATATATGTTATAACTGATAAAAATGGTACCGATGTATAAGATTTCAAAAAAAAATTAAAAAATGAATAACTTAGAGTTAGGCTTTTTACTAAGAAAACAAGATAGAGCAGCCATCCCGGAGGCGCCTTAAGCCAGAGACCCGGGCGGGATTCGCCATTTTCTCTCGGGTGAGTTTCTGAGACCTGAGCAGCCAGCCGGGAGCCACAAGCCCCACGACTCCCAGAGGAGCCGCAGGGCAGCAGGGACACGATCCTCTCAGCTTCTGAGTGACAGAGGAGGTTCAGCGTCCTCCTCTGACCCTTCCCTGCAAGTGGAAGGCCTACCTCCAGAGAGCTCATTAAGCCAGAGACCCAGGCGGGATCCGCCATTTTCTCTCGGGTGAGGTTCTGAGACTGGAGCAGCCAGCCTGGAGGTGCCTTAGGCCAGAGACCCGGGCGGGATTCACCATTTTCTCTCGGGTGAGTTTCTGAGACTGGAGCAGCCAGCCGGGAGCCACAAGCCCCACGCTTCCCAGGGGAGCCGCAGGGCGGCAGGGACACGATCCTCTCAGCTTCCGAGTGACAGGGGAGATTCAGCGTCCTCCTCTGCCCCTTCCCTGCAAGTGGAGGGCCTACCTCCAGAGAGCGCCTTAGGCCGGAGACCCAGGCAGCATCCACCATTTTCTCTCGGGTGAGGTTCTGAGACTGGAGCAGCCAGCCCGGAGG
>NW_022196902.1:26240216-26266826 GCF_008632895.1 Mastomys coucha
AAAAAAAAGCACAGGGCAGCAGAGTTCAGTGGAACAAACAGAAAATCTTCCTAAACCAGTTATGTTAGGGCTAAACCCCTGCCCCAGGATTGCTCCAGGCATGCATTTTTACTAAGAAGCATGAAACCTGCTGAGGGATTTGGGGAGAAAATGTCTTCATTCTCAATAGAAAAGTGTGAGAAAGAATGATTTATCATCCTTTCTGATCCGATACATGCAAAGAGGTCATCTGCCCATAGGTCTAATGAAAACACACTACCAAGATGTAAGAGAAAAAAAGAGCAAAGAATATCCTGGTTTCTCTACACTGTCCTTGAGTGACTAAACCAGCCAGCACTGGATTCTATCCTGACCCTCGCTGTTGGTAAAATAGTAATTTCTACCTTGTTTAAACTAATGTGTGGAGATGTTACTAAGTGTTGACAAAATACCTCAATTTAAAAATATGAGGACATAAAAAAAAGAAAAGAAGATAAAACATTTTCTTCAAATGCATATTATTGTCTTATTATGTGTTATAACTTAAGCCATTTAAAGTCATAATTAAATCTTGGATTTGCTAAGAGGTGCTGGACAAGATTCCAGCAATTCAACAGTAAACAGCCTCAAATCTCTGCCCTTGTGGAACTAATGTTGCACTAGTAAAGATGCAAATTCAGTCAATCAGAAGGAAGTTTCACCAAGATATGTCATGGGGAATGAACAGAGTATGAACAGAAGTCTATGAAGTTTTGTTTTATTATAAATAGGCCCCCATGAGACCAGCACACTAAATGAAGACCTGAAGGAGTTGAAGGACCAAGCCAAGAAAGAGAACAATGGAATAGAAAATTAATGTCATGAGGTGGAAGTATACTAGGTTAGTTCCTGGGAAAGCAGAAATAGTATTTTATAACAATATAATAGAATAAAGAGATTCTTAAAGATGGTCCAAGAAAACTCAGAGATGAAAGGGGGAGACTTTAGTTGTCAAAATGTAAAGTATTTAACAACTACTTTTGCAGTCAACATGGGAACATGCTACCAAAGTTATTTTCTGCTACAGTGGAAGTTACAGACATTGCAGTATCACCCCCCTCATACTTCATCATAAGGACTTTGGGTTTCACTTTCAGAGGATTTTTTGAAACAATGATAATATCTGACTTACATTTTAATAGGCTTATACTTACTAACATTGAAAATGGACTTGGGGACAAAAGGGAGAAGCAAATAATATTATGGGGAATTATGGAAAGACTCTAGGTGAAAAATATTATAACTGGCAAACAGGATCCTCAGGATAGTGAGACACATTTTCAGAGTGCTCTCCTCCATGCGTATGCATTCAGATGAGTGTATGTTTGTGTGTGTGACTGTGGGAGTTTGTGTGTGTGTGTGTATATTGAAGAGAAAAGCCAATAGTGTGAGTTAGATGGTGGCATAAAAATTGAGAAAAATAAGGAAATACACACAGGATCACTGTGCTTATCTTAGGCCTAGACATCAGAAGGTGGGAACTAGTAGTTGGTAATGTAAAACTAAAAAGGAAGTAGGTCAGAGATGACGTGAAGTTTGGTTTTAGAGACGCTTTGGACATCTCTATGGACTTGAGAACAAATCTAAAACAAAATCGAACATGTCTTCTCCATGAATTCCATTTTCCAAGAATGTCTCAAAATGTTTTAGTACTTCAAGCTTATATACTAATACATTTTATATATTTTTAAATTATCATGCAAACATTCTAGTCACAAAACTAAGCAAAACTAAGTGAATTTTGCTTATGTGCACATAACAGCATTTTTAAAAGACAAGTATGCTTGAAGTAAATCTTGTCCTTTATCTTGAAGAAAAGAACCAGGCAGTGGTGGCACACAACTTTAATCCCAGCACTTGGGAGGCAGTGGCAGGTGGATTTCTGAATATGAGGCCAGCCAGGTCTACAGAGTGAGTTCCAGGACAGCCAGGGCTACACAGAGAAAAAAATCTTGAAGAAAAGACTTTATGTAACATAAAGTACAAAATGCTCCTGCATTTCCAGCTTGTCCCACTAAGGAGACAGTTGCAGTGGCTGCTAAGAACTTGGTTCCTTCCTCTTGAGGTGACTTTAGGAAGTAGCAGTGTTGATTCTTTTTTTAACTTTTTTATTGGATATTTTCTCTTTTTTACATTTCAAATGTTATCTCCTTTCCAGGTCTCCCCTCTGGAAACCCCTATCCCATTCCTCCTCCCCCTGCCTCTATGAGGGTGCTCCCCTACCCACCCACTCCTATCTTCCCACCCTAGCATTCCCCTACACTTGGGTATCTAACCCCCTCAAGCCCAAGGGTGACTCCTCCCACTGATGTCCAACAAGGCCATCCTCTGCCACATATGTCGTCTGAGCCATGGGTCCCTTCAATATGTACTCTTTAGTTGATGGTCCAATCTCCAAGAGCTCTGGGGGTCTGGCCAGTTGACACTGTTGCTTTCCCCATGGGGATGCAAACCCCCTAAGCTCCTTCAGTCCCTTCTCCAACTCCTCAATCAGGTACCTCACACTCAGTCCAATGGTTAGTTGTGAGCATCTGCCTCTGTATTTGTCAGGCTATGGCAGAGTCTCTCAGGAGACAGACATAACAGATTCCCTTTAGCAAGTACTTCCTGGCATCCACAATAGTGTCCAGGTTTGGTGACTGTATTTGGGATGGATCCCCAGGTAGTGCAATCTCTGGATGGACTTTCCTTCAGTCTCTGCTTCAAACTTTGTCTCCATATTTCCTTCTACGAGCATTTTGTTCCCCCTTCTAAGATGCACTAAAGCATCCACACTTTGGTCTTCCTTCTTCTTGGGCTTCACATAGTTTGTGAATTGTATCTTGGGTATGCTGAAATTTTGGGCTAATACCCACTTATCAGTGAGTGCATACTGTATGTGTTCTTTTGTAACTGGGTTACCTCACTCAGGATAATATTTTCAAGTTTCATCCATTTGCCTATGAATTTCATAAAATTATTGTTTTTAATAGCTGAGTAGTATTCCATTATATAAATGTACCACATTTTCTATATCCAGTCCTCTGTTGAAGGACATCTGGGTTCTTTCCAGCTTCTGGCTATTATAAATCTGGCTGCTATGAACATAGTGGAGCATGTGTCCTTATTACATTTTGGACCATCTTCTGGGTATATGCCTAGGAGTGGTATAGCTGGGTTCTCAGGTAGAACTATGTCCAATTTTCTGAGGAATTGCCAGACTGATTTCCAGAGTGGTTGTACCAGTTTGCAATCCCTCCAGAAATGGAGGAGTGTTCTTCTTTCTCCACATCTTTGCCAGGATCTACTGTCACCTGAGTTTTTGATCTTAGCCATTCTGACTGGTATGAGGGGGAATCTCAGGGTTGTTTTGATTTGCATTTCCCTGATGACTAAAGATGTTGAACATTTCTTTAGGTAGTTCTCATCCATTTGATGAATTCTCTGTTTAGCTCTGTTCTCCATTTTTGAATAGGGTTATTTGGTTCTCTAGAGTCTAGCTTCTTGAGTTCTTTGTATATACTGAATATTAGCCCTCTATTGGATGTAGGGTTGGTAAAGGTCTTTTTCTAATATGTTGGTTGCCATTTTGTCCTATTGACAATGTCCTTTGCTTTATAGAAGTTTTGCAATTTTATGAAGTCCCATTTGTTGATTTTTGATCCCAGAACATAAACTCTGTTCTGTTCAGGAAATTTTCCCTTGTGTCCATGTGTTCAAGGTTTTTCTCCACTTCTCTTCTATTACATTCAGTGTATCTGGTTTTATGTGTAGATCCTTGATCCACTTGGACTTGAGGCAGTGTTGATTCTAAATGACCTCAAAAACATACATGAAAAACAAATTCTTAAGTTTGAGCTAAATAAAGTCATTAAATATCTTACAGAGAGAGATTTTGTTATATGTTTTATTTTATCTCATTACCTGACTTGTCTTCCATGAATATACAAGTTTGCAGGGGATTGGGGGTGGATGAGGTGGGAGTGGATGAGTGGATTATGAGGATGGATGTGGTTGCTGTGGAACACCTTCTTAGAGGCAAAGGGTTGGGGAAAGGAATGAAGAACTGTTGGAGGGGGGAACCGGGAAGGAAGACAACATTCAGAATGTAAGTAAAACAATAAAAAAGAATGTAGAAGTTTATCTAATCTACCAATTAATGCAGGCATTCATAGGAAACCTGCTACACACTAGAGCCATGGAATCAGATAGGCTATTTTCATTCTGCACCCTCTTCTCCAATTCTAAACCCACAATCTCATTCCCTGCTCTGTAGAAGACCTCCTGCTGCAGCCTCCTCTTTCTCTCTGCCCTATTTTGAGTAAATTACACAGATCTCCCACAGCCTTCTCCATCACCTTTTCCATTTATCTCTGCCACCAACACCAATAGGCACTCCTTAGAAACCTGCCAGTCAGGCTAGCCAGGGAATGAGTGAAGTAGGTGATCTCTCCTTTCCCTTCTCTTCTCCAATTATTATTTACCAAACTGACTTCCAGTTTGTAGCAGACCACTGATTGTGGCCTCTCCCTCTCTTTATCCCCATTTTAAGAAGTCTATCTAGGTCCCAATTGTACACCCTCCTAACAACCACCTCAGTCTTTTCACTTGTATCCCATCCCCATACCTTAGTGTCATTTCCTAAAGCATAGAAACACATTCTACATGAGACCCTCACTGGTCAAATCTAGTAGAATATCAGAAACATTCTACCAGGCAACCTATAGATACCACATGTCCTAAGAACCAGAGAGGGTAAGAGAAACCAAGGAACTCAGCATACACACACACACACACACACACACACACACACACACACAACCAATAAAACAGACAAACCCACACAAGACTAGATATCAGCACCAGGAATTATGATCATCCACAATCCAGATGCTTAAATGCCAGTATAAAAACACAATCAGTAACAGCCAGGAAAATATATCTCCACTAGATCCTAGCAACACTAGTGCAGTAGGCCCTAAGAAATGGAACATAATTGAAGCATAAAAAAAAAAAGATTTCAAGAAAGCTATTCTGAATATGCTTATGGACTTTTAAAAGGATATAAATAAATCCAATTAATAAACTCTATGAAAATACAAAGGGTGTAATGAAATGAAGAAAGCTGTTCAAGATATAAAAGTTGAAATAAAAACACTAAAGTAAACCCAATCATAGGGAAAACTAGAAAGGAAAAATTTAGTAATTCAAGAAGTATACTCAGAGACAAGCCAACCAACATAATAAAAATCCACACTATAGGTAAGACAGGAACAACTCATTTAAGGAAAATGCTAAATCTAAAAACATTCAGGAAATCTAAGACACCACGAAAAGACAAAAATCTATAAATAATAGGAATAGAGGTGGGAGATGAAACACAGGTCAAAGGCACAGAAAATATTTCCAACAAGATCACAAAACAAAATCAGCATATAAAAGAAGGTGCTTATCATGGGACTAGAAACATACAGAACACTAAATAGGCTAAACTAGAAAAGTTCCCCATGACAAATAATAATCAAAATACAAAACATACAGGACAAAAAGAGTATTAAAAGCTGTAAGGGGAAGAGACCAAAAACATTTTGTATTGGTTATTTTATTTATTTACATTTCAAATGCTATTCCCTTTCCCAGTTTCCCATCCTCAACCCCCACCCATTTTACCCACCCTCTACCCCTGTTTCTATGATGGAGTTTTCCCACCCACCTACTCCTGCCTCACTGCCCTTGCATGCCCCTACACTTGAGCCTTCCCAGGAGCAAGGGCCTCATCTCCTATCAATGCCAGATAAGGCCATCCTCTGCTACATATGCAGCTGGAATAATGGATCCCTCTGTGTGTATGTACTCTTTGGTTGGTGGTTTAGTTCCTGCGAGCTCTATGGGTTCTGGTTCATTGACATTGTTGCTCTTCCTATGGTTTGTACCCCTTCAGCTCCTTCAGACATCCTCCCAACTCTTCCATTGTGGTTCCTGTGCTCAGTCCAATGGATAGCTAGCTTCGAGCATCTGCATCTGTATTGGTCAGGCTCTCTCAGGGGACAGCCCTACCAGGCTCCTGTCAGCAAGCACTTCTTGGCATCAGCAATAGTGTCCAGGTTTGGTGTCTGCAGATAAGATAGATTCCTAGGTCAGACAGTCTCTAGATGGCCTTTCCTTCAGTCTCTGGTCTACTCCTTGTCCCTATTAGAATGACATCAGACTTTACAATGGAGCCTTTAAAAACCAAAAGTGCCTGGACAGATGTTATACAAACTCTAAGACAACAAAGATAACAGCTTAGATTATACAACAAAACATTCAATCACAATAAATAGAGAAAGAAAAACATTCACAATAAAACCAAATTCACAAAGTATTTATCTGTAAATCAAGCTCTACAAAAGGTGCTAGAAGGAAAAATTGAATTTGAAAAAAAAAAAACACATCCAAGAAAAATAACAAGGAATAAATAATCAGACCAGTAAATCAACAGACAGGGCCAAAACCTACATCACCACAACAAAATAATGTAATCAAAAAACACTGCTCACTGCTAACACTTATCATTGGTCTTAATCCACCAACAAAAAGGCATAGACTAAGAGATTGAATCTGAAAACACAATCCAGCCTTTTATTGCACCCAAGAAACTGACCTTAACATCAAGGAAACATCATTTCAGTGTAAAATGATGAAAGAAAAATATTCTAAGAGAGTTGACCAAGAAATAAACTGGTGTAGATATCTTCATGTCTCACAAAATAGACTGCAAACAAAAACTAAGTAGAAGATATAGGGAAGGCCTAAATACTCAACAAAAGAAGACTCCGTCAAGAGAATATTGTAATTCTAAACATTTATGAACCAAACACAAGGTTCATAAAAGAAACGGGACATGTCCTGTAGCCAGGCAGGCTCTATAGCATAGGGAAAATGACACCAGCCCACAGTTTAAAACCTTTGACCAAAACTTTGTCATGTCTACAAGAAACGCAGGGACAAATATGGAACAAAGACTACAGGAATGGCTAACCAATAACTAGTCCAACTTAAAACCTATCCAATGGGCAAGCACCAATCCCTGACACTAGAAGTGATATTCTGTTTGTTTGGTTTTTTGGTTTTTTCGAGACAAGGTTTCTCTGTATAGCCCTGGCTATCCTGGAACTCACTCTGTAGACCAGGCTGGCCTTGAACTCAGAAATCCACCTGCCTCTGCCTTCCAAGTGCTGGGTTTAAAGGTGTGCGCCAGCTTGCAGACAGGTATCTAACAACTGTTTTCTGAGAGTCTTCACCCAGAAGCTGACTGAAATCAATACAGAGACCCACAGCCAAACATTGGACAAAGCTTAGGAATTCTTATAGAAGAGTTGAGGAAAAAGCCCCTGCAAAAGCTCTGAAGAGGATAGGAACTCCACAGATAGACCAACAGGGTCAACTAACCTTAACCTTTGTGGGTTCTCAGAGACTGAGCTACCAAGCAAAGAGCATACATGGGCTGGACCATACCAAGCCCCATCCCCATCACATAAGTATCAGAACATAAACTTAGTCTTCATGTGGGTCCCATGACGACCAGAATAGGAGTTATTCCTAAAGTCATTTTTTATCTGTATAATCCATTCCCTAACTGAGCTGCCTTGTCTGTCCTCAGAGGAAGGGGATGTGTCTAACCATGAATAGACTTGATGCCCCATGGTAGACAAATACCCAGAAGGCCCCACCCTCTCAGAGAAGAAAGGGAGTAGAAATGGAGGTGAAGACTCTGAGGAGGAACTTGGAGGAGGGAGCTGTGATGGGGATGTAAAATAACTAATTAATTAATGGAGAAAGAAAAGAAGCAGTAGTAAGGATAAGTAGAATAACATTTTGACTCTCACACAATAATAGTGGCTGATTTCAATACCCATTATTGCCAATAGACAGATCATCCAGACAAAAGCTTAATAGAAAAGTTCTGGAGCTAAATGACATCATAAATCAAGTGGACATAGCAGATATTTACAGAAAATTTCACCAAACACACACAAAGAAATTCTTTCTTCTCAGAAGCTCATGGGGATTTCTCCAAACTTGACACAAAGTAAATG
The DNA here is from genome assembly GCF_008632895.1 of Mastomys coucha. NCBI lineage: Eukaryota > Metazoa > Chordata > Mammalia > Rodentia > Muridae > Mastomys > Mastomys coucha. The sequence continues at coordinate 26,248,292 of NW_022196902.1, forward strand.
TCAACAGATACAAGAAAACTGAAATAACTCTCTGTATTCTATCTGATCACCTTGGATTAAAGCTATCGGTCAAAAAAGAAATAACAGAAATCATACAAACTCATGGAAAATGAATAACTCACTAACTAATGAAAAATGGGGCAGGGCAGAAATTAGGGAAGAAACTAAAGATGGTTTTAGAATTTAATGAAAATGGATATACAACATACCCAAACTTATGCAACTCAATGAATGTTCTAAAAGACAAATTAACAGCATTAAGTGGCTACATAAAAATTGGATAGATCTCATATTAGTAACAATGGCATATATGACAATTCTAGAACAAAAGGGAAAAAAGTGAAATCCAGTAGGAGTGTTTGGTAAGGAAAACAAAATCAAACTCAGGACTGAAATAAATAAAATAGAAACACAATGACAATACTAAAAATTAAGGAGCAAATTAAGCCAACTCTTCAATAAGCACGCTATAATAAGTATAACCACAGAAGTAAGGTGTATAGTACAGGAATAGGAAGGAAAGATGGGAAGGGGAAATAAATAGTTATGGATGCATGAGGGAGAGTGGTATAGGAATGGGGGAATTAAATAGGAAGAGGGAGAAAGCAGTGGAAGAATTTTGGGGATCAACAACTAAAATTAGAGGTCATTTGAGGGCCACATGAAATCTAATACAGTACATGCTTCTTAAAATACATACATGGAGTACACATGAAGAGACCCATGACTCCAGCTGTGTATGCAGCAGAGAAAGGCCTTGTTGGGTATCAATGGAAGGAGAGGACTTGGTCCTGTGAAGGCTCTATACCCCACTGTAGGGGAATGCAAGGACAGTGAATTGGGAGTGGGTAGGTGGGGGGGGGGGAGCATCTTCATAGAAATGGGGGAGAGGGAATGCGATAGGGGGTTTCTGGAGGGGAAACCAGGAAAGGGGATAACATTTGAAATGTAAATAAATAAAATATCTAACAAAAAAAAACTATGTGCATGTATGAAGGCAATGTAAATGATATTGCTCCAACATCTCTCATCCCTAAATGAAGTTTCCTATATGTACAATCGTGTGTCTCTGCATGTTCCTTGTGCTTTTTCTTTGTCTCTTTTTCTTCTGTTGTTTGGATATTTTGTCCAATTCCAGCTTGTTTGGTTTTGTTTATCTTATTTTATTATTTTTTTTTAGATGCCTGCTTATTTTCTAAGTAGAGACAGAAAGAATTTGCATTCAGATGGGGGATGAGGTGGGAAGACCTTAGAGGAGTTAAGGGAGAGGAACTATATTCAGAATATATTGTATAAAAATGTATCAATAAAAGAAAAATAGAAGTTAAAAACACATATGTGTTCAGAGTTAATCCTCTCTGAACCACCTCCTGCCTAATATTTGATGGCCTCATCTTCTTATTTGAATGTAGTTTCTGTTTTGAAGAAACATTCACTAAATGAGAAATGTAGTGTTGATTTAATAGGCTTCATAAAAAAAGAAAAGGAAACATTAAGGTAATGATTAAACACATATACACACACACATGCACAAACATACAATAGAAAATTGGAAGTTTGGTAGAATACTAACTCTTAAATCAAGCTGAATAATTTTATTTTACTTAATATTTCCTCTTAAAATTATTTTCAATGGTATTTACCTAAATAAATATGGATGTTCTTATAATCCTAATTTCTGAATTTGAACTGCTGTTTAATCCAGTTGTTTTCTATGAGGAAGTTAAAGTTATGCCATGTATAAGGATATTTTCTTCAATACACACTGTTTTACCTTCTTCACACGCTGTTGAAGGATTGTAAGTGATCAGATGCTAAGTAGCATCTTACTGAAGCAAATTATATATTTCCCATTGTTTTGAATATACAAATATTAGAAAAAATAAAATATTCTTGCCCAGGGAGGAAAGAATAATTTCTTTAAATAAAATTCTTATGCACTTTTCATATGTTTCACTAAAAATGATCATTTTTTTCAGATGAAGCCCATCCAACACCTAAAAACTCAATGGATGCCCTATATAAAACAAATACAGTTGACAGAACTGTATTCTTACCAAAAATAATTGTTTTTCATTTTTTAATTCTTTGTTAGAATAAATTACTGAGTACATTACACTTATCAAAAGTTTACTCGACATTACTAGTATTGCATCCTTTTTACATTTCTAAGAAAAGTAATAAAAGCATTTTTCTTTGGAGTCATTTAACTAAGAGAGAGTCCATATTTGAATTCTCTATGCTCCCAGTATCTTCTGGCTTCTGTCTCTCCATTACATGAGTCTGAATTTGTCCCTGATTGAAGACTGTCTTGTGTCTGTCTGTTTGTGTGACTGTCTCTGGGTCTACCAAAGCAATTTGGTTTGCTTTACTGACCAGCATAAAAAACATCTAATGGAAAAAGGATGAGGGATATTTTACAGAAATCTTTATCATGATTTTACAAGAGAATAAGGCATTTGCTTAAACATATCCCAACTGACCGAACAGCAAACAGTACTAAGAACATCATTGTTTCTTAATCAACATTCAAATTTATGCTCAAAATTCATGGTGGATATTCATTTTAGACTGTTTTCAGCAACTCTGTTGTTTTCAGTAAATGATACAAATACATTGTTCTATGTCAGGGCATGGAAGAGTAGCTAAGATTACAGATATGTATTATCATAGATTGCAAAAGTTGAATACATGGGAAATCCAAGGCAATTGAGGTTGGTTTTTACATTGATCAGAGAAAATTGAACAAAGAGGTTGAGCACACAGTAGGATAGCATTCTTAAAACTTCAGTGAACTCAATGTATTTTATTAATATGTATTTTATTAATATGAAGTCCTGCAAAACTCTCAGATTCCTAGAATGTAAGAGATATGTTTTATCAAAGTGCTTTGCCACAAACAACTCCCTCAAGAAATCAGATAGTAAATAATGAATAATGGAGTACAAACAATAAATAACAGAAATAGTTAATACATTTAAGTCAAATAATAAAGTGTTTGGCACTTTTGCTACACTTGTATAATTTCATTGTAAATATTATTGGAACCTTAAGGACAAAGAATATGCATTTTTAGCTTTATTTTTAAAAGTATTTTGTTTATCATAAAAGTTTGAAACTAGAAAAAACATCGTGCAATAACACAAAGTCTAAAACAAAACTAGATCAGAAATAAGACAATGGCTTGAACCTGTGGTGATATCAGTTATATAGATATCATTGAGATTTTTCAAAATAGTTGAGGACTGGGTCATGCTAAAGATATTGTTTAACTTTAGTTAGGTTTTACCTAGGTCTATTTTATTCACAAAAATAATAATGTCATATTCAACAATTCTGAAAACATAAAGTACAGAAAAATTTGCATGGAGATCTGAAACTGAATCAAATAATGACAAATACCTTCTACATTGTCAACATTTGCCAAGCCTTGCTCTAAAATGCAGTTATTACAACAATTTGGTTTCTAAATGATTTTCATTTCTATAGTAACATTTGTACTCCTTTGAACAACAGGTCAAATTTGAGCATTTTATTACTCAGAAATTAAATTTTGTTTTTATCTACAGTCTAGGTGGATTCATTCCAATATTTTTTTTAAGTAACAAGCCTTATAACAGTATGTGTAGGACTAAAGTAACCTCTGGATTCTTATAAACTAAAACCTTGGGTGCATAAAATCTCTTCTCCATACTGTAAAATCAGCCCATGAGCTAATCATGATGCAAAGGCAAGGCCTGCTTGAATTTCTATTTATCCACCCAATATGAAGTGCTCGGCAATGACCAGTCATTGCAGTAGCACATTAGAAGCTGTTTTCCTCAGCTAAAAAATAGAAAAGTCCATTTGTTCCATGAATGCCTTTTCTTGAAACAGCCTCACAAGTTCCAAGAGCACGTTTACTTTAGGCTCCCTGTGCACATAGGAGGTCTAAACTGGAAAGCCTATGGGCTGGTGATGTCAAGTATCAATAACATATGCACTAAAAGTTGAATTAGCACATGCTGGGACTTAAGTTTGGTCATTTTATCCTGTGTGTTGATAATCTTTCTGGAATCCCATTATGGCTCATTACAACTTGTCAAGGAGTAGGTAATATATATGTACTCAATGAAAGCAGCAGATATACAGTCTCTCAGCAGACTTTCTCAATAAAGCATCCTTAAAGGACCATAGGTATGGTGATAAACCTAAAGTTGTGTGTGGAAATAGAAACAGCTTGCTCTGGTTCCAACGGTTTCCTAAGTGATTCCTCTTTCATGGTCTATACTATCTGTTCTGTTCCCTTGGGAATGTTACAGAAACCTTAAATGCTTGATTGAACCATATGACTTGCATATCCATATGAAAGAGAACACTTTATATGGTTTTTCTCTTTAGGGCTATGAAAACTTTAATATGTATAATGAACGTTTTCTATGATGTGGCTTTTGGAATGCTTCTGCCTACACAAATGCAAACTATTTCCCCATTTTGACACCTTGCTTGAAAAAATTTACTTAATACCTTTATAATATTTTAACATAGTGCTCTGTTTCAAATAGTATGGGTTGAAGTTACTGCTTTCATCTTGCATAACAGACAATACTGTATGAAAATCATTAAACCACATCCTTGGATATCATTCTTCAAGCGATATCTACATGTTACTTTTACAATACTGAAGAACATATGTTGATTTTCTTTGAGAGTGCAAATAAATTGAATATGTCATTACTGATACTTTTGTCTATTTAAAGAGGCACATCTTCATATTCCTTAGAGTATGTGTTATGGTATTACCTTATTACTAAATAAGCAAATTCAACAAATTGTGTCACCAATAGTAAGAAGTATTCTTTTTTCTAAGCCAGTTTTGGAAGCAGTTGTTTTTGAAACAACTGAAAGATATAAACAATGGAACTGACAAAGTAAAAAATAAATAAATAAATTGGGATTTAGCATAGGGCTCAAGGATAGAGTATCTGTCTGGTACACTCAGGACAGGGGTCGATGTCCATCACCATTATTAGAAAGAACAAACAATTGCCAACTATTACAAATTGAAGTGGTATCTCTTTGAAGTTCACAAATGTCAAGTAATGAGACCATTTAAAAGATAAACTATAGGATTGAAAGTAAAGAGTAGAATCCATCAAGACCATCTAGTGAAAGAATACTGGAATGCTTTTTCACTAGATCATGTACCATGATGTACAACACTACATGCGGGAAAGTTTGCCTGCACACATTTTATAAATTTGAATAAATATCATTGACTAAAAAGCTTTCAACCCATGGCTGGAAAATCAAAAGTCATCATTCTTTTAATGTGTTCATTCATTTTAAAAGCATTGTATACCATCTAGACAACTTTCAGTTGCTCATGTAAAGAGAAGCAGATGCCTGGCAAATGTGGGATTAGGAGAAAGTGTAGATGATACTAGTTATTTTTTATATGTGACACTAACTTTACAATAGGAGAAGGATGTTGGCCATGTTGGGTGACTTCTGAAGCTGGTAGAATTCTGAAAAATGTCAAGAAATGATCCATGTCAAGAGTAGGAGACCGCCTGCCTGTGATTACATTATTCTTGCTTTATTCCAATGACTCCTAGTGCCAGCTGCATGTTTATAACAGAATCTATGTCAGGTAGAAATTTATACATCAGTAAATGGTGCATCAGTTCTTCTCAAATAGAATTGCCTTGGCTTTTAATCCCCATTTCATTCCAATCTCTGACATGAGGTTGGACAGACTACCCAGACCATCAATCACTATTACTCTACACACAACTGAAGGTTGTTATTCTTTAAGAATAAGGTAGCTTTAAAAAACTTGTAATTTTGTAAGCATTAGGTAGCCTATGTTACTGTGGATTGATCTATTGATTCAACTTTGAGATTTAGGGATGCATAATTATAATTGTATTTTTTTTGGAGTTTTTGGCTATGGTCTATGTAAAACTGTGAGATGCCTTTACATATACTGGATTTCAAAAGTTTTTGGAGATATTTTTCTTTTGAACAAAGAGTGGTAAATTCTCAATCTCAAAATTCATCATGACAAGAATGTGATAAAATTGCTGCCTTTCTACACAAGAATTAGACATTTAAATTAAGATGTTTAGCATTGGGTGTAATTATACAATTTATAAAATAAGTCTTTAAATTACATACAAATTTGAGTTTAGATTCAAACTGTTATATGCTTTCATCAATGTTCTCCATCACTTATAATTATATCTGCCAGATGTCATCTATTTTTTTTTTCCGAGACCGGGTTTCTCTGTGTCACTCTGGCTGTCCTGGAACTCACTCTGTAGACCAGGCTGGCCTCGATCTCAGAAATCCACCTGTCTCTGCCTCTCAAGCACTGGGATTAAAGGCATGCACCACCACTGACCAGCTATTCTTTTCATCTTTTCTCAAAAGAAAACATGAGCATGAAAGAACAATAGGATAATTAGTTTAAACTCAAGAAAAACTCTTTTTCTCTTCATTGCCTGGTACCTATATCACATTTAGATTTGTTGATTCTTAAAAAGAAAGTAAAACCATATTTATTAGGATGATACATATTCAAGATTTCATTTTATGATGTACTAAAATCCCTTGAATGCGTGTCCTTAGTCTGTCAAATGGTCTCATTTATATTTACTTCACCAACAGTTATTTTTCATGACATCTCAATGCCTGTCATATCAAGAATTTATTAGAAGCTAATAAAACTATGTATATTGTAAGTAAATATTTATATTTTTCAACACTTCCACAATGATCTGAAATTAGCTGAAAGTGATAAATTTTATGTTTAAAAATTGTCTGTCAAAATGATTCAGGAACTCTCATTTACTTTGTCAAAGACTTTGGATGAAGATATATTTTAAAGTACATCAGACAGGGGTTACAATGGGAACTTAAGTAAAGAAATATTGTGAAGACAGGCATTTAGACAAAAACAAAACAAAACAAAACAAACAACAACAAAAAACCCTAACCAAACAAACAAACAAACAAACAAAACATTCTTTTTCAGAATTCCTCATCTTAACATATTTTCTTGAAAAGTGTCCAAATCAAAGGACAGAGAAGAGCTCATGTTTGGTTCGGTTTCCCAGCTCATCAGTCACTCTTTTTCTTCAGAAAGCAGTCAGTGATGTTTCCAGAAAAACTCTTCTGAAACAAAAATCGCTAAACACTAAACAGGAAAACATTAATCTTAACAATTTCTGGGAAGTAATTGATCTTCCTGTGACCAAAGTATGTTTGACTATAGACAGTGTTTTGGAGAAAAACATTGAAACAATCACTATGAGAGCAGATAAATGGCTTCGTAGGAAACAGGGATTCCTTTAACGAAATTTCATAGGGTATGTGTTCTTATGCTCCATTATTTTAGTCCGTATCACTGGCTCAAACATGTGAGTCAATCTTTCCCAAATTAAATTACTAACAAAATTTACAAACTAGATGTGATGACGATATTGTATTTACAAAGAACTTGGCACTTACAGAATAAATTATTGACTTTTTAAAATCTAGCCCAGGGCACCCATGGTTTAGGCAAATGTGAAAGCCAGATGCCTTATGAATTATGCTATATAAACATGAATAACATTTTCCAGCAGGTAAATCCCACAGTGCTGTCCCTGTTGCTGAAAACCAGGACCTCCCATTTTTAATCCATGGGGTAGGGGTGGAGACGTTCTCAGTCCAGAGAAAGTAAAGGCTGCATGTTTTCTTCTTCGCTTTTATCCATGCGTTTCAGTGCTGTAGGGTCCACTACTGACTGAGATCTGGAAAGAATAATGCCAAGGTCAATTAGTCAGCCCCAGTAATTACCCACAAATATTCTCTTCAGTTTTGTTTAATTCACCACTGCTTCACCTATGGCCCTGAATTCTCTTCCACTGCATCAAGAGATTTATGAACTGTGGATGCTATACATGTAGAGTTTGGCATTAGAGTGAACAAGCAATCCCCTCTGGCCTCTGAGGTTATGAGCATCAAGGAGTTCTATGCAAAGAATAATAAGATTGATGTTCTCCTGACAATTGAACCAGAATATTCTCTTTGAAATACTGACATTTTATAGTATAGGACAGATATTTTCTGATAAAATATTTCTGGATGTAAAAAGAAACTAATGGGAAGATGATTTTGACATCAGTAAGAGGCTTAATTATTGCTTTAAAATACCCTATAAGACAAATCCAAAATATTTATAACTTATTTCTTTATCATCTCTCAATTTGAATTACTATGTCAACCAAAAAAATCAGAATTTCAATGCAATTTTGTTATATTTTCCATTAGAGTATCCAAGTAAAGCAAACCTTATGCTTGGATGTTTCAAAAATAGTTAAAGGTTTTTAAAGTAAAAATGTTTATTTGGTCAGAGCATGGATGGAAATGCAGGGACAAAAGTGGCGCAGAGACTTAAGGAAAGGCCACCCAGTGACCGGCCTAACTTGAAATACATCCAATGTGTGCACAAGAAATCTTGACACTATTACTGAGGTCATATTATGTGTGGCATGGCTGTCCTCATAGAGGCTCTACCAGCAACTGACTGAGACAAATGCAAATACTTACAGACAACCGTTGAATTAAGGTTGGAACCCCTATGGAAGAGTCAGAGGAAGAACTGAAGGAGCTGAAGGGGATTGTAACTCTATAGGAAGAAAAACAGTGTCAACTAACCTGGACCCCTCAGAACTTCCAGAGACTAAGCCCAAAACCAAGAAATGTAACTGGACTGGTTCATGGCCCTGGACTCATGTGTAGCAGAGAAGTGCCTTGTATGGACTTAGTGCAGAAGGATGTGCTCAATCCTGTGCAAACTTGATGTCCCAGGGAAGAGAGATACTCGTGGGGGTGAGGTTGGCACTGGAGGGCAGGTTTGGGACTACACTTTCAGAAGTGGAGGAGGGGGTATGGAAGGGGAGAACTTGGGGAGGGGCTACCAGGAAAGGAGGCATCTTTTGGAATATAAATATATACAATATACAATAACTTAATATAGATTGGAAAAGGAAGCACACACTTTGAAAAACCCAAATATATATGTACATATATGTGTGTGTGTGTATGTGTATATGAATATACTATGAATATATATACATAAACACACATGCAAATATACATATGTACATATATTACACATATACATATATGCATATAAACATATACACCAGTGCATACATACATACATGCATGCATATATACATATATGCATATACATGCATATGCATATACAGTTATACATATGTATACATACATGTATACATGTACATATATACACATATATGTATAAAATGGGAAGGAAAAATGACTATTATAGTGCTAATATAGTGGCAGAAAGAACCCATTTTAATGGCTATGGCATTAAGAGGCACATGCACTTTATTTAGAGCCCCCTCCAGTAATTTCTTTCAACCTGCTGCATTCCACCCAATTGCTTTTTCTATAGCAATATGCCTCTTAGCAGACTTCATTGACTCCCAAAACAGAAGACTCTCTCAGCTAAATTATAATTGCACTTCCTAATAAAAATGAATGTAATGGAACTAATTATATTATTAAGAAGTACAAGATTTACTAGAAAAGACTATTTATTTAATAAACAATTGTTTCATAAAAGAAAATGAAATATTCATTTACATTTCAAATGATATCCCCCCTTCTGGGTTTCCCTTCCACAAACCCCCCATCACATATCCCCACCCCCATCTACTTGGCCTCTTTGAGGGTGCTCCTCCAGCCACTCACACACTCTTACCTCACCTCTCTAGCATTCTCCTACACTGGGGCATCAAGCCTCTACAGGACCAAGGACCTCCCCTCCCAGTGATACCAGATAAGGCCATCCTCTGCTACATATGTACCTGGAGCCTCCATGCACAATCTTTGGTTGGTGACTTAGTCTCTGGGAGTTCTGAGAGGTCTGGTTAGTTGATATTGTTTTTCCTATGGGGTTGCAATACCCTTCAGCTCCTTTAGTCTTTCCTCTATATCCCTCATTGGAATCCGTATGCTCAGTCTGATGGTTGGCTGTGTACATCCACATCTGTGTTGGTCAAGTGTTGGTAGAACCTCTCAGAGAACAGCCATACCAGGCTTGTAACAATGAGCTCTTCTTCGTATCAGCAATAGTGTCAAGGTTTCGAATCTGCAGATGTATGGATCCTTAGGTGGGACAGTCTTTGGATAACCCTTCCTTCAGTCCCTGTTCCATTTTTATGTCCCGGTCTTTCCTTTGGACAGGAATAATTCTGGGTTAAAAATTTTGAGATGGGTGAATGGCCTCATCATTCAACTAGAGGCCATGTCCATCTACTGCAGGTAGTCTATACAGAATTTATTTCCCATTTGTTGGTCATTTCAGCTAAAGTTATCTCCCCTTGGGTCCTGGGAGACTCTCACTTACCTGGTGTCTATGACTTTCTAGTGGCTACTCCCAGCTCCCCATGCCCCACTGCTACATATTTCTATTCAATTTCCTAACCCTTCTCTCTTGTCTATTCCAATACCTAACCCTACCCTCCCTTTCTTTCACTCCCCATCTTCTCTTCCTTCCAGGTCCCTTGCTCCCTCAACCACGAGTGATTATTTTCCCCCTTCTAAGTAAGACTGAAGTAGCCACACTTTGTTCTCCATTCTTCTTAAGTGTCATATGTTTTGTAAGTTATATCATGGATATTTAGAGCTTTTTTTCCCCTAATATCTACTTATCCATGAGTACATAACATGTGCGTTCTTTTGTGACTGAGTTACATTCTCAGGATGATATTTCCTAGTTCTATCCATTTGCCTAAGATTTAATTAATTCATTGTTTTTAGTAGCTGAGTAACATCCAATTGTATAAACATATCACATTTTCCAAATCCATTCTTCTGTTGAGGGACATCTGGGTTGTGTCCAGCTCCTGGCTATTATAAATAAGGCTGCTATAAACATAATGGAGCATATGTCCTTGTTATATGTGGGTGTATCTTTTGGGTATATCCCCAGGAGTGGTATAGATGGGTACTTTGGTAGTACTATGTCCAATTTTCTGAGAAACTGCCAGGCTTATTTCCAGAGTGAAATCTGGAATTTTCCAGATTCCTAACCCTAACCCTAACCCTAACCCTAACCCTAACCCTAACCCTAACCCTGATTACAATCCCACCAGCAATGGAGGAATATTACTCTTTTTCCACATTCTTGCCAGCATCTGCTGTCACCTAAGTTTTTAATCTTAGCCATTCTGATTGGTGTGAAGTAGAATCTCAGAGTTGTTTTGTTTTGCATTTCCCTGATGAATAAGGATGTTGAACATTTCTTTAAGTTCTTCTTGGCCCATGAAGATTCCTCACTTGAAACTTCTCTGTTTAGCTCTGTACCTCATTTTTAATAGAGTTATTTGGTTCTCTGAAGTCTAACTTCTTGAGTTCTTTGTATATATTGGATATTTGCCCTCTATTGGATGTAGAATTGGTTAAATGGTCTGAGAAAGAAATAAGGGAAACACATCCTTCACAATAGTCACAAATAGTATAAACTATAGTTTTTATATTTTATAACCAAGAAAATGAAAGATCTATATGACAAGAACTTCAAGTCTCTGAAGAAAGATATTGAAGAAGACCTCAGAAGATAGAAAGATATCCCATGCTCATGGATCTGCAGAATTAACATAGTAAAAATGGCGAACTTACTGAAAGCAACATACTGATTCAATGCAATCCCAATCAAAATTCCAACTCAATTCTTCAAAGATATAAAGAGAGCAATTCTCAAATTCAGTTAGAACAACAACAAAAAAAAAAAACCTCAGGATAGCAAAAACTATTCTCAACAATAAGAGAACTTCTGGAGGAATCACCATCCCTGACCTCAAGCTCTACAACAGAGCAACAGTGATAAAAAAAAATTGCATGGTATTGGTACAGAAACAGACAGATATATCAATAGAATAGAATTGAAGACTCAGAAATGAGCCTACACACGTATGGTCACTTGATCTTTGACAAAGAAGCCAAAACCATCTAGTGGAAAAAAAGACAGCATATTCAACCAATGGTGCTTGCTCAAGTTGTGACCATCATGTAGAAGAATGTAAATTGATACATTCTTATCTCCTTGTACAAAGCTCAAGTCCAAGTGGATCAAGGACCTCCACATCAAACCAGATACACTGAATCTAATAGAAGAAAAGGTGAGCACAAGCTTTGAACACATCAGTACAGGAGACCTGAAAAGAACATCAATGGCTGAGGCTCTAAGATCAACTATAGACAAATGAGATCTCATTAAATTGCAAGGCTTCTGTAAGGCAAAGAATCCTGTTACCAGGACAAAATGGCAACCTACAGATTGGGAAAATGTTTCCTAAGCTTTATATAGCTCATTTCCAGAGAGGCAAGTCACAGAGTCATAACAGAGTATACAGGCTTTCTTTCAACAATCTGAAAGTCTCCAGATGAACCCTATTACTCACACACACACACACACCCACACACACACACACACACATGCAGACACAAACACACAAACAAGCATACAAACACAGAGAGTGAGGAGAAACACTGAGAATATATTTTAATAAGTTTCTGTCAGAAATAAATATATTGATTTAAATGAGGAACACTTATGTGCCTTTTTATCATAAATGGTGGAATATAATGACAAGTTTCAGTAGACTTGCTTTTCTTAGGTGACAGTTATCCAACAGCAATTACTTTTATGGATTTTTGTTTTAGAGACTCTTTTACAGTTGGAAAAATACAAAGTTTTAGTGACACATTTTCCAATTTTAAATGCAACTCAGTACAGACTCTTCACAAGCTATCAAACAATAATTCAGGAGGTTAATGAATCCTCAGGATTGCTGATAATTATTGTATACAGATGTCAACTGAAGGGAACTCAGAAGCCTAAAGTTGACTTAAAGACAAACTTGTTAACACGTGAGGAAATGATTGCAGGGAAGCATTCCATTTCTTTACTTTTACTCCCAGGAGATGTTCAATTGCCTGTAGTGAGCAAAACATAATCATCATCATCATCATCATCATCACACAAAAATAATTATGTATGCATATACACATGAGACACAGAGAGATAGGAAGAGAGAGAAAGATGGAGAAAAAAGACAGAGAACTAAACAGAAAAAGATGGGCAGAGACAGAAAAGAAGGGAGGGAAAGAGAGAGAAAGGAAAGGAGTCTTTTAGGACCATGCATGATACTACCTGAATCAAAGCCATAACTGAAGAACCACCAAAGCTTTCATAAGAAAAAGGTGCATGAAAGGCTTTAGCATGACAACTGAACTGTGTCTTCCTTGAGGTAGCTAGAAATCTCACACTTTTATGAATGATGACTAGAGTGAGTTATCTGTTATCATTGTTATGTTGTACTCTCCTTGGGTCTGGAGATGCCTGAGAATCAGTCATATTGTTTGCTACAGGAGGCAGGAGCAAAGGCAATTATGCAGCATGTGTCTGCCATTCTACCACCCACTATCGTAAAGAAACAGGCATAAACCTTTATGAGGCAAAACAGGAAAATGGACTATATCTCAACAGTTGACCTTTTGATGATTAAACCTATAACAATAGAGAGCTTGGCACACAGAATGGCTAACATCAAACAGACTGGACAGAGAAACTGAACAGGTAATACAAGTTTGAATGTAGTGTTTGAAAGTGTGTGTGTGAGGTGGAAACTCAGGTTTGTTTTGATTAGCATTTCCCTGATGATTAGGGGTGTTGAACATTTCTTTAGGTACTCCTCATCCATTTGATATTCCTCAGTTGAGAATTCTTTGATTAGCTTTGTACCCCATTTTTAGTATGGTTATTTGGTTCTCTGGCATCTAACTTCTTGACTTCTTGGTATATATTGGATATTAGCCCTCTATCGGCTGTAGGGTTGGTAAACATCTTTTCCCAATCTTGCTGTTTTGTCCTATTGACAGTGTCCTTTGCCGTACAGAAGCTTTGTAATCTCATGAGGACCCACTGACAATTCTTGATCTTCGAGCATAAGCTGTTGGTGTTCTGTTCAGAAAATTTCCCCTTGTGGTCATACACTCAAGGCTTTTTCCCACTTTCTTTATTAGTTTCAGTGTATCTGGATTTATGTGGTTTTATGTCTTGGATCCACTTGGACTTGAGCTTTGTACAAGGAGATAAGAATGGATCGATTTGCATTGTTCTGCATGATAACTGCCAGTTGAACCAGCACCATTTGTTGAAAATGCTGTCTTTTTTTCCTCTGGATGGTTTTAGATCCTTTGCCAAAGATCAAGTGACCATAGGTGTGTGGTTTTATTTCTGGGTCTCCAATTCTATCCCATTGATCCTACATGTCACTGTACCAATACCATGCAGTTTTAACCACTATTGCTCTGTAGTACAGTTTGAGGTCAGGGATGCTGATTCCCCCAGAAGTTCTTTTATTGTTGAGAATGGTTGTTACTATCCTGGATATTTTGTTATTCCAGATGAATTTGAGAATTGCTCTTTCTAACTATGTGAAAAATTGAGTTGGAATTTTGATGGGGATTGCGTTCACACCAGTCAGAATGGCTAAGATCAAAAACTCAGGTGAAAGCAGATGCTGGTGAGGATGTGGAGAAAGAGGAACACTCCTCCACTGCTGGTGGGATGGCGAGCTGGTACTCCACTCTGGAAATCAGTTTGGCAGTTCCTCAGAAAATTGGACATAGTTCTACCTGAGGACCCAGCTATACCACTCCTGGGTATATACCCAGAAGATACTCCAACATGTAATAAGGACACATGCTCCACTATGTTCATAGCAGCCTTATTTATAATAGCCAGAAGCTGGAAAGAACCCAGATGTCCTTCAACAGAGGAAAGGATACAGAATATGTGGTACATTTACACAATGGAACTCTATTCAGCTATTAAAAACAACGACTTCATAAAACTTTTAGGCAAATGGATGGAACTAGAAAATATCATCATGAGTTAGGACAAAAGAACACACATGATATATACTTAGCAATAAGTGGATACTAGCCCAGAAGCTCAAAATACCCAAGATACAATTCACAGACCACATGAAGCTCAAGAAGACAGAAGAACGAAGTATGAATACTTCAGTCCTTCTTAGAAGAGGAACAAAATACCCATGGGAGGGGATACAGAGACAAAGTGTGGGAAAGAAACTGAAGCAAAGACCATCCAAAGACTGCCCCACCTGGAGATCCATTCCATATACAGTCATACAGTCATGAAACCCAGACACTATTGTGGAAGCCTACAAGTGCTTGCTGACAGGAGCCTGATACTGCTGTCTGCTGAGAGGCTCTGCCAGTGCCTGACAAATTCAGAGATGGGTGCTCTCAGACAACCTTTGGACTGAGCACAAAGTTCCCAAATGGGGAGCTAGAGAAAGGACCAAAGTAGCTGAAGGAGCTTGCAGCCCTAACCAAAGAGTATGCATAGAGGGACCCATGACTCCAGCTGCATATGTAGCAGAGGGTGGCCTTTTTGCACATCAATTGAAAAAGAGGCCTTTGGTCCTGAGAAGGCTTGATGCCCCAGTATAGGGGAAATGCCAGGACATGGAAGTGGGAGTGGGTGGGTTGGTGAGCAATGGGAGGAAGGATGGGATAGGGGGTTTTTGGAGTGGAAACCAGGAAAGGGGATATCAGATGAAGTGTAAATAAAGAAGATATCTAATAAAAAAAAGTCAAAAAATGTGTGTATGTGTGTGTATATGTTTTGTGTGTGTATCTTTTTGACCCTTATGACTTTTCTAAGTTATTAATTGGTATTATATATACTAAGAAAAATAACAGTGTCACTATAAGACTTTAAATTGCTATCAGAAAGGAAATAAGACACAAAAATTAAAATATTTATGGTGGGGAGAGGGAGTTAAACTCAAACTGCCTTCTCCAAGCAGCTTTGCCCCTTCCTGGTCTCTCCATAGCATACCTCTTCATGGATTTGGGGGAGAGCTCCTTGTCCACTTCCTTTACAGGCATGCTATAGGAATCCACGTTGTACTCACTGTCATCATCATACTCATGGTCTAGCAGGGTTCGTGCCCATGTACCCATGTCATATGGGGGTAACATTCCTCCAAACTCAGAAGGTAGGATCTCAGGATGAATTAGTTGGTGTAGACTGTTCAGGTTGTTACCATGCAAAAATATCTAGAAATACAAGGTGAGAGGCAGGGAGGAAACACATAGAAAAAAATAATTATAATCCAAAGGCCATGGGGAAGGGGTGAAGCTAGAAAAACAAATGCAAGAGGCTTATATGTCTCTTACAATCTCTAAGTCTCTATTTTATTAAGCAGACAAGACTGTACCATCATCATCATCAAATGCTATATATAGCATTTCATATAAAGATCCTGAGGGTCAAGATTATTTAGATTTTGGAAGGACAGATAGTCACTGGGCCAAAGACTTGATTTTCTGCTTCTTTGATAGGACCATGAGCAGAAACGAAGCTCCACATCTCCTTGGTGTTGGCTGTGTAAACATGGTCATATTTATAATGAATGCTGCCCATTCAACCTTATCAGTTCCAAAGCCAAAAGCTGCCTCCATATCTATTTCTTTTTATTGTCAATAAAAATAGGAATATTGTAACTGCTCTACTGTTGCTTCATAATTTGAAGTGGATGCTGTAAAGAAAATTAAATTAGCATACTCATAAGAAGCAGCAGAGTGAGGCCCACATCCTAGAGGATGTGTGATCTGTATTATTGCCAACACCCTTTTTCCTAGAGATTGTCAAAATGAAAATTAAAAAATGACTTGAAAAGGAAACATATCATAAGTATAATTGAATCATTTATATTATTGTCAACAGAGTATTTTCATAAGATAAAAACTAACTCAAGCTATAATCTCAGTTATTTGTTATCTCCATCAAATGTCAGTGCTTTCTCCATTCTTTTTATTAAGAATCACTTAAATATGTCTATTTTAAAGTATTTTTAACATTGCAATTATAAAATTCCATTCATTAACATGTTGACATAACAAAACTTTCCATGAAATAAGATTATACCAGTGAATATAAAACAATTTTCAATAGTTAATAATACACATCACTAAGGTCTCTAATGGAAACCACACACTGTGATTTCTAGATTTAAAAAAAGCTAGTTGGAACTGAGCTGGAAACTTCCTACCTGCTGGCTGGATTTCATAGTCTTTGAAGGTGCTGTGTATACTGTTTGGGAGGAAAAGACATCAGCAGTCTTACCTGACTACTACCTTGTTAATGCAGTACCAATGTGTGAGGCAAGAATAACGCACTGTTGTAATATAGCTACAACTGTTATTCAGGCATCCATTCGCTCTTAGATCATTTTTGAAACATGATCCACAGAAGGAATTCATGATGTCTCCTTTTTAAACCAGGTTAAAAATCATGGCTTAGAGATGCATCAATGTATGGGCATAAAAGGAAACAACCCAGATATCCCTCAATGGAAGAGTGGATACAGAAAATGTGGTTCATTTACACAATGGAATACTACTCAGCTATTAAAAACTAGGACATCCTGAGTTTTGCAGGCAAATGGATGGAACTAGAAAATATCATCCTGAGTGAAGTAACTCAGACCCAAAAGGACATGCATAGTATGTACCCACTAATAAGTGGATATTAGCCAAAAAAGGACATAATAGGAAGGATATAAGACACAGAACTCAAGAAGGTTAAAAAGCTGAAGGGCCCAAGTGAGGAGGCTTCAATCCCACTTGGGAGAGAGAAAAAAGGAATCATGGTAGGCAGAGAGAAGGAGGGACCTGGATGAGGAGGGGACAGGAAGGAGAAAGGGGGAACATGATGAGGTATTGGGGGGCAGGAGTGAGGCCCTGAGAGACAGCAGAAAGAATGGAAAAAGACAATCTCTGGAGGTCAGAAGTGGGGGAACCCTCTAGAATGTACCAGAGACTTGGGAAGTGAGAAGGGCTCAGGACTCAAAGGAAGGGACATTAGATGAAATGGGGAAAGAGACAACAATGGGGAAAGAGAACTTTTAGAGTCTACCTCCAGTAGAAAGAAAGAGCAGGAATCTCTTCCCTGAACAGACCTTGGGCTGTTCTCACTTAGTCTCACAATACTCTGAGTAAGCTCCACTCCCAGGTGCTCTAACACGCCCCAGAGTACTGGAGCTCTGACATAACCAAGATCACAGTTAAGGCCACATCATCTTTCCTAACACACAGAGTAACTGGACCCCACAAGAACCAGTGAAACACGATCTCCCTGCCCAACAAGAGGCACAGGTTACTTCCAGCTTACACGTCTACCCAGAGCAAAGACAGGGCTCTGGCTCCCTACCCATGCCTGCATCACACAGAGAAAGTTGGACTCCCAGGAGCCTGGAAACAACAAGGATCCCAGGATCCCAGAATCACAGGATCACAGGATCACAAAGAGAGCTGGACTCTGAGGAGTTGTGAAACAACTGGGATCACAGGAGGGACAGGCTTGCTACGCACACTCGTCTATTCCAGTCACATCCAAAATATCGGGGATAAAATCCTGATAAAGGATAAG
>NW_022196902.1:26267367-26268396 GCF_008632895.1 Mastomys coucha
CCATTTCTAAGAAATACATTTAGATCTTATACTTCATGTGTCGTCTCTGCCATCATTTCTTCGCCTACCCCTTGTCGATCTGACTAGGACCCGCGTTTCTCCCACAGGTTGAGGGAGGCCCAGATTGGCCGACCTGCGGCACAGGCTCCAGTCAGAGACAGCAAGTGCAGGTAGCACTAGAGATAACCAGATGGTGAAAGGTAAACACGAAAACATAAGTAACAGAAAACAAGGCTACTTGACACCATAAGAAGCCAGTTCTCCCACTACAGCAAGTCCTGGATACTTCAAACACCAGAAAAGCAAGTTTTAGATCTAAACTCTCATTTCATGAAGATGATAGAGGACTTTAAAAAGGGCATAAATAACTTCTTAAAGAATAACACAATCCTCAAATTTAAAAAACTTTAAAATATAAAAAATGAACAAAGAAACTACAAGCCTAACAGGACAAGATATACCCACTTGCATTCCTTGCACCCAGAGGCAAAGGCTTGAGGATCCAGAACATCTTGATCTCAAAAAACTAAAAGAGAACATACAAAAAAGCAAATGCCTCATGTTCCCCCCTTTTGCTTTGTTTTTATCTATGAATCTGGAATTAAAAAAGAAAAAGAAAAAGTAAAAAAAAAAAGAAAAGAAAAGAAAGAAAGAAATACAAGACAACACAGGTAAACAAGTAGAAACCCTTAAAGAGGAAAAACAAAAAATACCTTAAAGAATTACGGGGGGATTAGAGGGGAGCTGGTGTCCTGAGTGGACCTTGGGCACAAGCTTTGCAGCCATTCCCACAACACCCAGAGGAAGCTCCACTCCCAGGCGCTCTGACACTCTCAGGATCAGAGGTGAGGAGGACCCAACATCTGTCCCAACACCTGGAGTAACTGGAACCAGTGGGAGCAGGCACACAGGAACTCCACCAGCAGAGTGGCTCTGGTTCCTTCTGGCCTCTCTGGGCTATTGTCCTGAGCAGACCTTGAGCCCAGGCTCCACAGCCAGTCCCACAACACCAAGAGGAAGCTGCTGCAC
>NW_022196902.1:26269082-26269330 GCF_008632895.1 Mastomys coucha
AATTTGTTGATTGTCATCCAATGGTATCTCTAATTTGGTAATTGGAGAAATAGGTCCAATATTGTACAGTCTATATATCCTTTCAGCTTCTTTGTGACAGTGTCTGGCTGTGTACAACATAAGGGTCTTGAAACCTTTCTTCTCCTATCTCAGCCTTTCTATTAGTAGTATTGTTTATTCCATGTCTTTACACTATACTATGTTTTTCAGAACAGCTTATATATTTCAAAAGTATTTATATACCCAAA
>NW_022196902.1:26271114-26280389 GCF_008632895.1 Mastomys coucha
AATTTATCTGAATTTGTTAACATTTAAAAACATATTTTACTTAAATAGAATTGAATCACATTCTTGTTTCCCTTTTGTACCACTGCTCCTCCCATAGACCTCCCTTCAATACCTACAATATCTTTTTTGTCATATTCCTTAAAATTTATAAAATATTATAACAATAAAAATAAGTATTATAAAAGTTGTTTGATATCCCAACTTAATGGGCCAGTAAATATCTTCAACAAAATTATAGAAAAAACTTCCCTAACCTAAAGTAAAAGATGCCCCAAAACATACAAGAAGCCTATAAAACTCCAAACAGATTAGACCAGAAAAGAAATTCCTCCCATCACATAATACTCAAAGCACCAAATGCACAAAACAAAGAAAGAATATTGAAAGCAGTAAGGGAAAAAGGTTAAGTAACATATAAGAGTAGACCTATCAGAATTACACCAAACTTCTCACCAGAAACTCTGAAAGCTAGAGAATCCTGAGCAGATGTTATATAGACCCCAAGACAAATGCCTGCCTAGGCTATAATAGCCAGCAAAACTCTCAACTAATAGATTGAGAATACAAGATATTCCATGACAAAAACAAATTTACACAATAATTTTCCACAAATCCAGCCCTAAAAGGATAATAGATTAAAAAAAAAAAAAACCCAAAACAAAAAGGGAAACCACAACCTAGAAAAAGCAGGAAAGTAATCTTTCAACAAACCTAAAAGAAGATAGTCACACAAATGTAATTTCAACTCCACAAATAAAAATAAAAGGAAGCAATAATCACATTTCCTTATTATCTCTTAACATCAATGAACTCAGTTCCCCAATATAACAGACTGGAAATGTACATGGGACCCAGCATTTTGATGCATACAGGAAATGCACTTCAGTGATAAAGGCAGACACTATCTTAGTGTAAAAGGCTTGGGAAAAAAAGTTTACAAGAAAATGGTCCAGAGAAACAAGCTGGAATAACTATTCTAATATCAAATAAAATTGACTTTCAACCACAAGTTATCAAAAAATACAAGGAAGGACACTTCATACTTGTCAAAGAAAAATCTATCAAGACTCTGAATCTCAATTCTGAATATCTATGCTCCGAATGCAAGGGCACCCACATTCATAAAAGAAACCTTACTAATGCCCAAAGCACACACTGTACCCCACACAATAATAGTGTGAGACTTCAAAGACCCCACTCTAACCAATGGACAGATCACGGAAACAGAAACTAAACAAAGACACATTGAAACTAACAGAAGTTACAAACCAAATGAATTTCACAGATATCTATAGAACATTTCATCCTAAAACAAAAGAATATATCTTCTTCTCAGCACTTCGTGGTACCTTCTCAAAAATGACCATAAAATCTGTCACAAAACAAGCCTCAACAGATACAAGAAGCTACAAATAATTCCACGCATCCAATAAGATCACCACAGATTATGGCTGGCCTTCAATAACAACAGAAACAAGAGAAAGCTCATATATACATGGAAGCTGAACAATGATAATTTGGTCAAGGAAGAAATAAATAAAGAAATGAAGGACTTTAGAATCTAATGAAAATGAAGACACAATATACCTGAAGTTATGGGACACAATGAAAGCAATGCTAAGAGGAAAACGCATAGCTCTAAGTGCCTCCATAATGAAACTGGAGAGAGCATACACTAGCAGCTTGACAGCACACCTGAAAGTTCTAGAATAAAAAGAAGCAAATACATCCTAGAGGAGTAGACACCAGGAAATAATCAAACTAAAATCAACCAAATAGATACAAAAAGAACTATTCAAAGAATCAACAAAACCAAGAACTGGTTCTTTGAGAAGATCAACAAGATAGATAAACCCTTAGCCAGACTAACCAGATGGCACAGAGACAGTATCCAAACTACCAAAATCAGAAATGAAAAGGGAGACTAAATGAAGAGAAACTTCAAGCAATTCCACTAAAATCAGGGATTAGACAAGGCTGCTGACTCTCTCCCTACCTATTCAATATTGTACTCTAAATCCTAGCCAGAGCAATTAGACAATAAAATGATATCAAAGGGATATAAATTTGAAAGGAACAAGTCAAAATATCACTATTCACAGAAGATATGATAGTATACCTAAGTGACACCAAAAATTCCATGAGAGAACTCTTAAACCTGATAAACAACTTCAACAATGTGGCTGGATATAAAATGAAATTAAACAAATGAGTAGCCTTCATCTACTGAAAGAATAAACAGGATGAGAAAGAAATTAGCAAAATGAAACCCCTTCACAATAGTCACAAATAATATAATACTTGGTGTGACTCTAACTGAGCAAGTGAAAGATCTGTATGACAAGAACTTTAAGCCTCTGAAGAAAGAAATCAAAAAAGATCTCAGAAGATGGAAAGATCTCCCATGCTCATGGATTGTCAGGATTAATAGAATAAAATGGCCATCTTGCCAAAAGCAATCTATAGGTTTAATGCAATCCCCATCAAAATTCCAACTCAATTCTTCATAGAGTTAGAAAGACCAATCTGCAATTTCATTTGGAATAACAAAAATCCCAGGATAATAAAAACTATTCCCAACAATAAAAGAACTTATGGGGAAATCATCATCCCTGACTTCAAGCTGTACTACTGAGCAATAGTAATTTAAAAATGCATGTTACCGGTATAGAGAGAGGCAGATAGATGAATGGAACAGAATTGAAGACCCAGAAATGAACCCACACCTAGGGTCACTTGATCTTTGACAAAGGAGCTAAAATTATTCAGTGGAAAAAAGATAGCATTTTCAACAAATGGTGCTTATTCAAGTGGCAGTTAGCATGTAGAAGAATGCAATATGATGCATTCCTATCTCCTTGTACAAATGTCAAGTCCAAGTTGATCAAGGACCTCCACATAAAACCAGATACACTGAAACTAATAGAAGAGAAAGTGGGGAAGAGCCTCAAACACATGGGCACAGAGGAAATTTTTCTGAACAGAAGACCAATAGCTTATACTCTAAGATCAAGAATTGACAAATGGGACCTCAAAAAAAAAAAAAAACTGCAAAGCTTCTGTAAGGCAAAGGACATTCTCAAAATGTCAACCAACAGACTGGGAAAAGATCTTGACTACTCCTGCATCCTACAGAGAGCCAATATCAAATATACACAAAGAATTCATGAAGTTAGACTCCAGAGAATAAAATAATCCCATTAAAATGGGGTAAAGTGTTAAACAATAAATTCTCAACTGAGGAAACTGCATGGGCCAAGAAGCACCTAAATAAATGTGCAACATCTTTAGTCATTAGGGAAATGCAAATCAAAACAACCATGAGACTTCACCTCACACCAGTAAGAATGGCTAAGATCAAAAACTGTGGTGAAAGCAGATGCTGGCAAGGATGTGGAGAAATAGGAACAGTCCTCCATTGTTGCTGGTACAACCACTATGGAAATTAGTCTGGCAGTTGTCAGAAAATTGGACATAGTACTATCCAAAGACCCAGCTATACCGCTCCTAGGCATACACCCAAAAGATACTCCAACATATAACAAGGACACATGTTCCACTATGTTCATCAGAGCCTTAGTTATAATAGCCAGAAGCTGGAAAGAACCCAGATGTCCTTCAACAGAGGAATGGGTACAGAAAATGTGGTACATTTACACAATGGAATATTACTTAACTATTAAAATCAATGACTTCATGAAATTCTTAGGGAAATGAATGGAACTAGAAAATTTTATCCTGAGTGAGGTAATCCAATCATAAAAGAACACACACACATGGTATGCACTCACTGATAGTTGGATATTAGCCCAAAAGTTTGGAATACCCAAGATACAATTCACAGACTACATGAAGCTCAGGACAAAAGAAGGCTAAAGTGTGGATGTTTCAGTCCTTCTTAGAAGGGGTAACAAAACATTCACAGGAGGAAATATGGAGACAGTGTGTGGAGCAGAGACTGAAGGACAGGACATCTAGAGGCTGCCCCACTAGGGATCCATCCCATAGAATCACCAAACCCAAACACTATTGAGGATGCCAAGAAGTGCTTGCTGAAAGGATCCTGATATAGCTGTCTCCAGAGAAGCTCTGCCAGATCCTGACAAATACTGAAGTGGATGGTCAAAGTCAACCATTGGACTGAGCACGGGGTCCACAATGGAGGAATTAGATAAAGGTCTGAAGGAGCTGAAGGGTTTTGCAACCCTATAGGGAGAACAACAATATCACCCAATCAGACTCCCCAGAGATCCCAGAGACTAAAGCACCAAGGAAGGGTAGACATGGAATGACTCATGGCTTTATATGCATCTGTAGCAGAAGATGGCCTTGCCAGGCATCAATGGTAGTAGAGGCCCTTAGTCCTGTGAAGGCTTGATACCCCAGTGTAGGAGAATGCCTGGGCAGGTCAGTGGGAGAGGGTAGGTAGATGGGGGAGCAACCTCATAGAAGCAGGGGAAGGGTAATAGGATAGAAACCAGGAAAGGGGATAACATTTGAAATGTAAATAAAGAAAATATCCAATAAAAGGAAGGAAGGAAGGAAGGAAGGAAGGAAGGAAGGAAGGAAGGAAGGAAGGAAGGAAGAGAAGGAGGGAAAGAGGGAGGGAGGAAGGAAGGAAGAAAGGAAGGAAGAAAGACAGTGCATTAAGTGAAGAATGGGGTTTCTACTCTACAGTCAAAAACTCTGACCCAGAATTGTTCCTGTCTAAAAGAACTGCAAGGACAAAAATGGAGAAGAGACTGAAGGAAAGGAGGTCTAGTGACTGGCCCAAATGGGATCCAGCTCAAGGGGAGGCTCCACGGCTTTACACTATTACTGATGCTATGGTGTGCTTACAGACAGAAGCCTAGCATGGCTGCCCTCCAAGAGTCCCAGCAAGCAGCTTACTGAGAAAGAAGCAGATACTTACACCCAACCAATGGGCTGAAGTAGGGGACCCCTGTGGTTTAATTAAGGAAAGGCTGGAAAAAGTTGTGGAGGAGGGTGACCCCATAGGAAAACCAGCAGTTTCAACTAACCTGGATTCCTGAGATCTCTGAGACACTGAGCCACCAACCAGGCAGCATACACTAGCTGATATGAGGTCTCCTTCACACATATACAGCAGAGGACTTCCTGGTCTGTCCTCAGTGAGAGAAGGTGCACCTAATCCTCGAGAGACTTGAGGCCCCAGGGAAGGGAGAGGTCTGGTGGGTGGGTGTGAGGTGGTGTGGGGTAGGGATACCATCCTGGAGAAGAGGGTGTGGGGAAGAATGGAATGAGCAACTGTCAGAGGGTGAACTAGGAGGGGGATAATGACTGAATTGTAAACAAAAGATTAAAGACAATTTTAAAAAAGAGGTGCTAAAAATCAGTGATGATTGAGTGTTCAGCACTAAAAAGATATATTATTCCATTTCAGTTTCCGTGAACATTGCAGAAGGAAGAGGAGAAAGATTGTAACAGTCAGTGAAATTATTCTTTCTGGACATTGCCCAGTCAATGAAGTCATGACCTCACAGTACCTGCAGTTGCATTGCAACAACTCTGCATAAAATTGGGCCTATCAACAGATAATCATGGATGCTCACATGATCCTACCTTTCCCTACTGACCTATTGGACAGTGGTTCTTATGGGACTAATCATCTTCTGCAATTGTATGCCCACTTATGAGACCACAGGTTGCAATGCACATAGAAGACCCTAATTAAATTCAGTGAATAAGGAGATGAGGTTTTGGGTGATGGGGTAGAAAAAGACAAGAGAAGATGGGTGACAGTAATCATAATACAGTATATATGTATATATAGGTGCATATTTTAAATTATGCCTTTATGTGCATATAAATGTGTATAAAATTGTCAAAAATAAAACTTTAAAAAGTTAAAATGTATGTGACTAGTAATTCTTCCTTTCTAGTTAAGTTTTCATCATCAGTTATGTACCTTCCATTCCCAATCTGATGAGAGATTTTTAAAGTATAACTTGTGTTTTCTTCACTTTCATTTCTATTAGCACAAAAATATAGATCTACCTTCTCAAAACAAGTATCATTGGTATTGTACACAAATTTCTTTAACATCTATTTTAAGAGTATAGTTTATAACTAAATTAATTTCACACTTTGGATTCAAGATGAACAGACTAACCATATTCATATTTATTTTCTATACCTTTAGAATCCACAGAAGTTAATATATAGGAAAATGTACCCATATTATTAGGTAAACTTAGAGAGAAAAACAGTCATCAGTACACTATTATTTTTCAAAATTTATGGAAGATTAACCTTGGCCAAAGTGTACAGAACAGATTTCTAAATAGGCTATTACAGTGATATAAGATGCTGTCTACCCCATGGTAAACATGGTTAATTGAAAACATAACACTTTCTTACTGCAATATGTATATATATGTGTATATTACATATATGTGTATATTACATATATTATATATGTATATATATATGTATATGTCTGTATAATATATTTATATATTTCATGTAGTATATTACATACATATATTATATATTATATAATATAATATATATCATATAATATATTATATGTGTGTGTACATCTATTACATATGAATGTAATATATATCACAATATTCTTCAATCAGAAATACTTTTCCTAAAAATATGCTTCTAAATACTTTATTGTATCATCTATCTAATTTTGAAATAATCATATATATTACACCATATCAGAACCTTCTATCAAGTCAAGAAGGTGCTGTGTTTAAAAACAATCCTTAGAGCAGTACCTTCGGGAACACTGCTACTGTTACCTCCTCCCTCCACATCCCTTTAAACAGTGGCATTGATTCCACTCTCACTGAGGAAATAAGAAAGCCAGGTGAGACCACCCACCAGCATCTGTGCCCATGTGTTCTGCCTTACCACTAGCACAGAGAAAATATAAACCTCACAAATACCAACTACCCCACTGGCAAAACAAAATGCATTGTCTTTCCTCCACTCAGAATTATTTCCCAACAATTATCTCTTGTTTTTCTCATATTGAAAACTTGACCTCTTTTGCCTGTCCAAAGGAAAAAAAAGGTTCTGTCTTCAACATCCTGGAAATGGACACATAAAACCCCTCTTTGCTCTTTAGTTCATAATTTCAATTTTTTACTGACAAGATAACTTAGCATAGAAGTTGTTTCTAGTCATTGTCCAAATACTCTCTTCCTGCTTTTCATAAGCCAGTCCATATCTACCCAATCTCTTAACACTACATGAGAGCTCTGAGGGTACTAGTTAGTTCATATTGTCGTTCCTCCTAGGGGGCTGTAAACACCTTCAGTTCCTTGGGTCCTTAGCTCCTTCATTGTGGACCCTTGTGCTCAGTCCAATGGTTGGCTGTGAGCCTCTACGTCTGTATTAGTCGGGTACTGTCAGAGCCTCGCAGTAGACAGCTATCTCAGGCTCCTGTCAGCCAGCACTTGTTGGCCTCCACAATAGTGTCTGGGTTCAGTGATTGAATATGGGAAGGATTATCAGGTGTGGCAGTCTCTGGATTGTCCTTCCTTCAGTCTCTGCTCCATACTTTGTCTCTGCAACTCCTTCCATGGGTATTTTGTTGTCTCTTCTAAGAAGGATCAAAGAATCCACACTTTGGTCATCCTTCTTCTTGAGTTTCTTGCAATTTGTGGACTCTATCTTGGGTATTTCGAACTTCTGGGCTAATATGCCCCTTATCGATGAGTGCATACCATGTGTGTTTTTTTATGATTGGGTACCTCACTCACGATGATATTCTCCAGATCCACCCATTTGTATAAGAATTTCATAAATTCATCATTTTGAATAGCTGAATAGTACTTCATTGTGTAGATGTACCACATTTTCTGTATCCACTTCTCTGTTGAGGGACATCTGGGTTGTTTCCAGTTTCTGGATATTATAACTAAGGCTGCTATGAACATGGAGGAGCATGTGTCCTTCTTACATGTTGCAGTATCTTTTGGGTATGTGCCCAGGAGTGGTATAGCTGGGTCCTCTGGTAGTACTATGTCCAATTTCCTGAGGAACCACCAAACTGATTTCCAGAGTGGTTGTACCAGCTTGCAATCCCACCAGCAATGAAGGAGTGTTCTTCTTTCTCCACAACCTCTCCAGCATCTGCTGTCACCTGAGTTTTTTATCCTAGCCATTCTGACTGGTGTGAGGTAGAATCTCAGAGTTGTTTTGATTTGCATTTCCCTGATGACTAAGGATGTTGAACATTTCTTTAGGTGCTTCTCAGTCATTCAGTATTCCTCAGTTGAGAATTCTTTGTTTAGCTCTGTACCCCATTTTTAATAGGGCTATTTGGTTCTCTGGAGTCTAACTTCTTGAGTTCTTTGTATATACTGGATATTAGCCCTCTATGGGATATAGGGTTGGTAAAGATCTTTTCCTAATCTGTTGGTTACCGCTTTGTCCTATTGACAGTCCTTTGCCTGACAGAAGCTTCACAGTTTTATGAGGTTCCATTTGTCAATTCTTGACCTCAAAGCACCAGGGACTAAACCACCAACCAAAGAGTATACATGGCTCCAGATGAATAAGTAGCAGAGGATGGCCTAGTTGGTCATCAATGGGAGGAGAGGCCCTTGGTCCTGTGAAGGTTCTATACTCCAGTGTAGGGGAATGCCAGGTCCAGGAAGCAGAACAGGGTGCATTGGTGAGCAGGGGGAGGGGACACGGCACAGGATTGGGTTTTGTTTTTGTTTTTTTGTTTTGTTTTGTTTTGTTTTGTTTGTTTTTTGGAGGGGAAACTGGGAAAGGGGATATCATTTGAAATGTAAATAAAGAAAATATCTAATAAAGAAAAAAAACACTACATGATATTACCTGCTGTCATTTTTGCTCACTCGGATGAACTCAATATCCAATTCTTGTCTCATTTATTTTTAAGCCTCAGCAGGACTGGATAGAGTAGACAACTTTCTAACAGAGGTATTTTTTCTCCTTTTACCTTTGATTTTCTTCTGTCCTTATACTACTCTTTAATCTCCTTTCCTGATTACTCCAATATTTTTTTAAAACAGGGTCTTACTATAGAGCCTAGCTTGCTTGAAACTTTATATGGTCATTATGCAGACCAGACTACCATTGAACTCACAGAAATACACATTCCTTGGCCTCCCTTGTATTGGAATTAAAGGTAAATGTTACCATGCCCAGCACAACCCCAATATTTAACCTTGATGGCCTTAATTCCTAAATTTATTTATTTATTTATTTACTTTTTTTTTTTTTTTTTTTTTTTTTTTTTTTTTTTTTTTTTTTTTTTTTTT
>NW_022196902.1:26280475-26284908 GCF_008632895.1 Mastomys coucha
ACTCAGAAATTCACCTGCCTCTGCCTCCCAAGTGCTGGGATTAAAGGCATGTGCCACCACCGCCCGGCTAGTTCCTAAATTTATTATTCTAAAGCTACCTGCTTTAGTGATTTAGTTCAACCTGTAGATTTATTATATTAATAAATATAATAAATAATTTTCACACACTGAAAATATGTGTCTACAATCAAGATTTTACCCTTAAAATTCTGTTTGAATTCTCTCTCTCTCTCTCTCTCTCTCTGTTTCTCTTTGGCATTTTCACTTCAGTGTTCAATGAGTACTTTAAATCCAACAGATCCAAACCTGAACTCAAAAATCTTACAACTCCCACTGCTCCCCCTACTCCCCCTATTCCCCCTCCTCCCCCCCTTCCTCCTCCCCTTCCCCCTTCTCCTCCTTCCCCTCTCCCTTCTCCTCCTCTTCGATTATCAGTGTGAACAGCTCTTCTGATTTGGACGTCAGACATGCAATATGAACGCTCAACTGGAGAATGTTTGTTCCTAGATTTCCTTCCTTGTCTTGAATAGTTCTGTGTTAGGAGCTTCTATTGGAGTTTCTCTATCAACTTCTTTTGCTTATTCAGTTATTCACTTATTCATTTATTTATTTATTTATTTTTGCTTTTCTGTTATCTCGTGAAAGATATTTGGTCCTATGGGCTCCTTTGCCTCACTCTACTTCACAACACCAGGAATCAGCAACAATGGCTTTATTTGGCTAGTGATAAGGGGCAAAATAGAAAAAGACCTTAACTCCAGGAACTAACACATGATTAAACCATGAACATGTTACATGTGGATATGATGAATGGACAGCTTCTTATGAAAATTCCAGACACTGATGAAATTATGAGAAGAGGCTTCAAAATATGAAACACGGAAATCTCCACCTTTTGCTCATGCTTTTGCATACCTGAGTCTATGGAAGAAGATTCACAACACTCCTCAGATTTTGTTACAGCAGATTTTCAGAACATGTATTTATAATATCAGCTGTGTAACAAGCTTGAGTAATATTATGGCAGGGTATTGCTTTTAATGCTATAAAGAATGAAATACCTTTGCCATACATATTCATTATATAAGTAAAAATTAATAGAATTTAACCTTTCATCATATTACATGAAAATTTCCAAGCCACATGCTAGCAATGCATTTAAGAGCAAGATCAATGTTATATCATGTACAGCGATACTGGTTGAACACCCAAGCACTTGTAATGCTGGGCTAAACCGCATAAGATCTAGGGAACCGTATTTTCTTCAATCTTGTCTCTTACTACTTTCCCCCATAGTTAATTCTTCAGAATTTCTACTCTCTTTGTTTTTGTTCAATATCTTGAATACCCTTGTGTCTTTTCTATCACTTTTCTGTTATTTTTCCCATTTAATCCTGAACCTCTAGATGTTCTTACTAGTAGCAATATACAGCAAATTATTTAATTTTATAAGGTTGCTTTCCAACCTATAAAAGAAAATGAATAAGTCTTACCCTACAGCATTGTTGAAAGTATTAAATAAAACACAATACCTTGAGCACAGCACATGGTAAGGGTGAACACACACAAGTGAAATTTGTGTTAAAAACCCCAGCAGATGTTAGGGATAGCCTGATTGTCACTTCATTAAACAAAGCTTGAAGATGTGTTTGCGAAGTACTTCTATGTACTTTTAAATTCTAAAATATGCATAATTCTGCACTTAATGATAGAAATAACACAGAGTAAATTACACTTGTTTGCAGAGTTCTTTTTCCAGAACTAGTGAAACATTCTTAACAAATCCAAATACTGTCAATTCTCTGCTTGCTAATGCTTGATGTGAATACATAATTATTGCACTTTCATGCTTGGTATGAAGACTTTGCAAGACTGGAAGACATAGTCCTTAATCACATTGCTATTGTCAGCCACATAGGTTTAGAACTAGCACACTTTAAAATGTTACTTATTGTTTCATGATGATTAGCACAGAAAGGTAAATGGAACTGGAGGTTTTGAAGGCATATACTGGCTTGACATTTTCCTAGCTGCTTCTGCAAGGAAGCAAGTTGTTTATCAATTCTCACACTTCCTTCCTTAGCTTAGAAATGGGAGAGCATGTTTACTAAATTTACTTTTCAGAATTGAGCATAAAATCAGTAATCAGAGCCTGGCAAAGAAGAACTACGAATAGTTTGATCTGTGGGTACAAGTTATCCAAGTTACAGATGGATAACGAAAATAGGATGATTCCTCCAGCTAATGATAGTTTACAGTATATATATGTGTGTGTGTGTATATATATATATATATATGTATATATATATGTATTTCATTATTTGGTGAGAAAGTATATATATATATATACACACACATATATACATATATACTGTAAATATATATATATATATATATATATATATATATATGCTACAAAAAATAGATTTGGAGTGTTTTTACCACAAAGGAACACCAATTTTTAAAGGAGACACCTTCATTTGAATTATTTACAATGTGTACAAGTTTAAATACATAGTTGAACAATGTTTTAAATTTATATTACACAGCTGTTAAATGGATGAATGAAATTCTGTGCAATTAAATACATTTTAAAATTCTGTGTTCAATAAAAATGCCTACTCAATTTACCATGTACTATGGTGCTAGTACTGAATGTTTTAAATAATTACTATGTTTATTTATCATGATTGTCATTACACAAATATATCAGAGTCTACAAAATTTATTTCATTTTAATAAATATTAATAAACAAGCACTCATTTGTCAGTAAATAAAATACTGATTTACATTTAGACCTTACTTGAAAACTAAGAGTACCAACAATAATAGAATAATGAGGTAGAGTTTTTTGAGGCTTATACAGACATTTCAATATTTGGTGAGAAAGTGGGAAAACTTGTTTTCAAATATCCCATTCATGAAACTTTATTAAGAATTTAGAGAACTCATGCATGGGCTATCTAAGAATCTAAAAATATCTCCTATGCTGGATATTAACATTAAAGGATAAAACAAATTTCATCATGGCTGACAATGAATAAACAGCTATGTATCACAATCATTGAATGGAGGTGAAGACAGAGATCAGATTTTAAAACAAAAAAAAAAAAAAAGTACCCTTTTCCGAGTCTTCTCTTTTAGGAATGGGCGTATCACAGTGTACAGGGCATGTATATACCAAGGTTGATTGACAAAATGAATCCCTCCAAATCTCGCAGGGAAGCTGTCCTAGAACAGGAGAGGTATAAATGTTAGAACAGGCTTTCTACACTGCATGGTTTAGGAAATATTACATTTCATTCACTGTGTTAATCATATGCTAAAGAAAGGGACCAAGACTTGTCACAGTAAGACCCTCATAAGACATCAAACAATGTGCAGTAAATCATATCTTTCCAAAGAGCAGTTTGCTGAAAAGAACTTCATCATCTTTAAGACTGTGTATTTTAAGCCTGCTAAATTCTAAATTATTACTATCACAGAAACACAGAAAATAAACATATTAGAAAAAGTGTTAAATGCTAGATCCATGTAGAATAAGTAATTTATTTAAACTATTTATACATATGTTCTTATTTATAGTACTTGTAATATAATAAGCCTCAAAATTTAAGTTCAGTTCCTGGGACCTATATATGATATAAGGAGAGAAATGCAAGTTATCCTTTGACTTCCAAATTTACACTCTGATGAACCCACCTACATCTGACCTCACAATAAATGAATAAATAACTCAAAAAGATGACTCAGTAGGATGGGTAAGGGCACTTGAGACACTGAGTTCAAGCATAGGAACTAACCTGGTGGAAAGAAATAAGCAATTTTCATAATGTGACCTCTGACCTCCACAAGTGTAACATAGCTTGTACTCCTCATCACACCAAAATTTAAAAATTAAATTAAAACATAAATTGGGTTATATTAAAAAACATTCCTTATTGTCATCCAATTATTTCTACACTTTATTGTAAACATTCACCTCTTCTTATATATTATAAAGGAATCAGGCAAAAGCAAAATGAAAACCCAGGGTTGATTTTTTTCTCTCCGGTGAGTCTCTAAGACAGGAGCAGCCAGCCAGGAGGCATGGGCACCAAAAGTCCCAGGGGAACTGCAGGGCAGCAGAGACAGGATCTTCTCAGCTTCTGAGTGACAGAGGTGGATCAGTGTCCTTCTCTGCCCCTTCCCTGAAAGTGGACGGCCTACTCCAGGGAGCGCCTTAACCCTGAGACTCAGGTGAGAGCCTCCATTTTCTCTCTGGTGAGTTTCTAAGACTGGAGCAGCCAGCCAGGAGGCACAAGCCCCACGAGTCACAGGGGACTTGCAGGGCAGCAGGGACAGGAAAAGCTCTAGTCAGAGAAACTAAGAACATCTAACACCAAAAATCAAGAGATGGCGAAAGGCAAACGCAAGAATCCTACCAACAGAA
>NW_022196902.1:26286342-26286787 GCF_008632895.1 Mastomys coucha
ATGCTCCAAATGCAAGGGCATCTACATTCATAAAAGAAACTTTACTAAAAAGCTCAAAGCACACATTACACAGCACACAATAGTAGGGGGAGATTTCAATACCCGACTCTCTGCAATGGACAGATCATGGAAACAGAAACTAAACAAGGACACAGTGAGACTAACAGAAGTTATGAAACAGATGGATTTAACAGATATCTATAGAACTTTTTATCCTAAAACAAAAGGATATACCTTCTTTTCAGCACCTCATGGTACCTTCTCCAAAATGGACCATATAATTGGTCACAAATCAGGCCTCAACAGATACAAGAAGATTGAAATAATCCCTTGCATCTATCAGATCACCATGGACTAAAGCTGCTCCTCAATAACAACATAAACAATAGAACACCCACATACACATGGAAGCTCAACAACACTCTACTAAATGATAATTTGGTCA
>NW_022196902.1:26287768-26287921 GCF_008632895.1 Mastomys coucha
ATCAAGAATTGACAAATGGGACCTCATAAAGTTGCAAAGCTTCTGTAAGGCAAAAGACAGTGTCAATAAGACAAAATGGCAACCTAGAAATTGGGCAAAGATCTTTACCAACCCTATATCTGATAGAGGGCTAATATCCAATGTATACAAAGA
>NW_022196902.1:26288233-26296027 GCF_008632895.1 Mastomys coucha
CAGGGAAATGCAAATCAAAACAACTCTGAGATCCCACCTCACACCAGTCAGAATGGCTAGGATAAAAAACTCAGGTGACAGAAGATGCTGGAAATGTTGTGGAGAAAGAGGAACATTACTTCATTGCTGGTGGGATTGCAAACTGGTACAACCACTCTGGAAATCAGTTTGGCAGTTCCTCCGGAAATTGGACATAGTAATACCGGAGGACCCAGCTATACCACTCCTGGCATATACTCAAAAGATACTGCAACATGTAATAAGGACATATGCTCCACCATGTTCATAGCAGCCTTATTTATAATAGCCAGAACCTGGAAACAAAACAGATGTCCCTCAACAGAGAACTGGATACAGAAATTGTGGTACATCTACACAATGGAGTACTACTCAGTTATTAAAAACAATGAATTTATGAAATTCTTAGGTAAATGGATGGATCTGGTGAATATCATCCTGAGTGAGGAAACCCAATCACAAAAGAACAAACACGGTATGCACTCTCTGATAAATGGTTATTAGCGCAGAAGTCTGGAATACAGGAAGAACAACCCACAAACCACAAGGAACTCAAGAAGAAGGAAGACCAAAAGGTGGACATTTCATTCCTTCTTAAAAGGGGGAACCAAATACCCATGGAAAGAGTTGCAGAGATTAACTATGGAGCAGAGACTGAAGGAAGGGCAAGCCAGCCTAAATATAGCTATCCCCTGAGAGGTTCTGACAGTACTTGACTAATACAGATGTAGAGACTCACAGCCATCCAGTGAACTGAGTACAGGGTCCCCAGTGAAGGAGTTAGAGAAAGGACCAATGGAGCTGAGGGGTTTGTAGCCCCTTAGGACGAACAACAATATGAACTAACTAGTACCCTCAGAGCTCCCAGGGTCTCAACCACCAACTAAGGACTGCACATGGAGGGGTCTGATTGTTCAAGCAGCATGTGTATAGTAGAGGATTGCAAATTCTATCATCAATAGGAGGAGAGGACCTCGGCCCTGTGAAGATTCTGTGCTCCAGTGTAGGGGAATGCCAGGGCCAATAATTGGGAGAGGGTGGGGTGTCAGGCATGGGGAGGAGGAAGGCAACTGGGATTTGTTTTTGTTGTTTTTGTTTGTTTCTTTGTTTTTTGGAGGGGAAACTTTGAAAGGAGAAATTTACATGTAAATAAAGAAAATATCTAATTAAAAAAGAAAAAAGAAAAAATAAGGAAAGCCCAGGGTTGTGATACAGGAAACTTCAGGATTCATGGAGTAGGTTAAATGAGCATCCAAAGCACTTGTGAGCTCACTCGAAGGGAGGAAATCAGAACTCTAAAAAAGCCTACCTCTTCTCAGCAAAACATCCCTGGGGTAGGTTTGAACCCAGAGTGAGGAAGAGAGGTCTACTCTGCCTCTCTGTGTCCTAGTGCCTAGTGTAATGGGATTCCTAACTCGGGTGACTCACAAACTTGACACCTGGCTGAACATGCTGAGGATTCTCTTCCAAAGGACCAGACTCCTGTCTTCTGCTACATTAAAACTCCAGATGAGTCAACTTCATTCATAAACAGGTGAAAAAAAGCAACAAAATAACTCCTTTAATTATACTTACTTGTCTTTCAAGTAACACCATAATTGATAGTTTTCCTGTCTTCTTCAGAACATAAGTAGGAGCAAAGGAGAGGTAAAGGTCACAAAGAGGGTGAAATCTAATGTTATTATTGCTGATTTTAATTTAAAAGTTCTGAGTAAGATTTTCTGATCTAAAATATGTACCAGCATAAGACAATAAGCTGTTTAAAATACAAAAGGTGATATATATGTACATATACATATGCATATATATAACATATATATGTATATATATAGTCACATATTACTAATTCTGAGGTGAATTAATTCATTCCCTACATTTGAGAATGGTCACATATACTCAGTACCACCGCAGTCCAATATCAACAATGAATACTGTGCCCATATTATAGTATATGGTAATTGATTTGTCTCCTCTCATCCATGCAAATTGTTTTCATATCTTCTCTGTGTTTGCCACATCCCACATTGCAGTTCTCAAGGCATCCTTTGCCTGCCCATTCAAGGGTGTGGTGATGCAGTTTTCTCATCATTGATGCTGCTTCCCAAAGTGCATGTTCCTCATGCTTACAAAACCAGCAAGAGGGACTGGATCAATTTAAACACCTCCTTCCTCCAGCAACATGAGCAATTCTAGTTATTTTATATAGGTTGTATACTACATATAACCTTATTAATTTTACAAATCTAGTAGAAATAGAATCAATACACATACAAATATTATTTGCTAGATTATTTTAAACTTTATCAATCAATACCAAGGGATTACAGATTTCATAGTTTATTTCTTATAGACCTGAGAATTGAACATACGGAATTGTGCCAGATAGATAAGCATTCTAGCAGTCACTACTGCCCTGCAGCCTTACTTAACGATTTTTTATTAAAATCGTTTTACAACATTTTTCTCCTTCCTTTCCTCCCTTGATACCTTCTACATATCTCCCCAACTCAGATTCACTATTTTTGTTGTTAATTTTGAGGTAAAGTCTGTCTAACTGCCCTTGACCTCACTCTGCATTCCAGGGAGACCTTGACCTTGCAATCTTTCATCAGCCTCCCACATAACATGTACCAACATACCTGACTTATACATCTACTCTTAAATTTTTACTAGGATACAAATCATTGCATCATACATTTATGATCCATTTGTTATAAATATGATACATGTTTTTAGAGTAGTTTCAACTATTTTTAAATACTATGTAATGTCACGCCCAATATAAGTGGATTCTGAGTGTCAGGTCTGAAAACCTGATCACGGACCTGAGGTGTATGGCTTCAAAGGGACCTAGCTTGCCCCCTGGAGTATTCAGTCACTGACATCTCCTAGCTCTGAATGTGTTCCAGATTGGTCTCTGCTAAAGTCTGTGGAGAGATCTGCGTGCTTTCTTTATTCAGGCATAAAGGTGCCCTAAGAAATATTTCGTTATTAGCTAAACTGAGATTAAACATTATTTCCTGGCCTCCACAGTGTTTCAATAACCCTAATTGATTTCCTAGCTGTAATAAGCTTGGAATTTTTACAAAGAAGCTGTCTTACCAGACAGGGTGTCTCAAAAGTTAAAGACAGCAGTTAGGTACTAATTATCAGAGCAGTCTCACACAAGGCAGAATTGTTTTACTAGCCAGAGAGAAGTTTTAGGGCTTCCATCACTAATTATCTATGTTACAGCCAAGAATTGCTAGAATTTGACCTTCAACCGCTTGCCTCAGACAGACCCAGAGAATTTACCTTGGGGCTACCAAAATAGCCCAAGAAGAAGGACGCCACTGCTCCTCCGTCTTGCACCTGGCTGCTTGTTCTTACTGACCTTGATGAAGCCATCTCTTGTCTACGTGATTTCTGTCATTTGCCCTGTTTTCTATATACTATATAAGCCTAATTTTTACTTTGTACAAATTGCACTCAGATTCTGCACTTCCTTGTGTTGCGTCTGTTTGTCATTTCTTTGCCAATACCTTGTCTACTTGACTAGGACCCTGTTTCTCCCACAGGTTGAAGGAGGCCCACACTGGCGGCCAGAGGCAATGTAAAGTACCACTCATGTTCTTACCATTTAAAGAAAAAAGGACTGTTATAAATATCTTAGTCTATGTTTCCAATCTTATTACGTTAAGCATTGTACATATGACATGGAACTCTATAAAAAAGGATTGGAACTGTGATAATAGTTATTCATAATAGCCATGGATATAAAGTATACACAATATTATTTTCTGTGCCATAGTGCAGGAAGTACAAATAATTACTATAGCAGTTGGATATCTGGTTCTCCTCCAGCCTCTCTATTAGTCTTCTTCCACTGTATTTAAACCTACCACAATTTCTGTGTTTTGACATGCTAACCATATTGCTTCCCTTAATACACCTTGTGGGGATATTATTTGTGGTCAGTATGTTAATATATGAAAATATTACACCCACATTTTATATTTTATACTAAATATATCTCATCTGCTGAAATGAACTCAAACTAGCACTTGTTCACAATCCAAACTCCTTCCCCTCCATTGCTAATATCTGTAGTATAAAAGATGTAGATTATAGATGTAGTCTTACACATCATTGTTTCTGGACAGAGAGTACAGACAAGTAGTTCACTCACTTCCACAACATGGTTTTAGCACAAATATTCCAACTTCTACATGTTCTGCCAAACTGAGGAGAGACCAACAAGAAACTATTCCATTTCCAGCTAATGCCCCACCTGGGGATCCATCCCATACACAGTTACCAAACCCAGACACTATTGTGAATGCCAAGAAGTGCATGCTGAAAGGAGCCTGATATGGCTGTCTCCTGAGAGGCCCTGCCAGAGTGTTACAAATACAGAGGTAGATGTTCGCAGTCAACCATTGGACTGAGCATGGGATCCCCAATAGAGGTGTTAGAGAAAGGACTGAAGGAGTTGAAGGAGTTTGCAGCCTCATAAGAAGAACAACAATATAATTAACCAAAGCCCCCAGAACTCCAAGGAACCAAGCCATCAACAAAGGAGTACACATTCCTCCAGCTGCAGATGTAGCAGAAGATGACCTTGTCATGCATCAATGGGAAGAGAGGTCCTTGATCCTATGAAGGCTCACTATGTGCCCCAGTGGGT
Organism: Mastomys coucha; assembly: GCF_008632895.1. Lineage (NCBI taxonomy): Eukaryota > Metazoa > Chordata > Mammalia > Rodentia > Muridae > Mastomys > Mastomys coucha. Next base: position 26,292,918 of record NW_022196902.1, read on the forward strand.
GGGTGGAGGAACACCCTCATAGAAGCAGGGGTAGGAAGGATATCATAGGGTGTTTCCAGGAGGGAGAGAAACTGGGAAAGAGGAATAACATTTGAAATGTAAATAAAGGAAATATCCAATAAAAAAAGAATGTCTTTTTCTGTGCCAGTCTTATAATTAGTAATAATTATATTTAAATGGATGCAAATAATGGGTTGGAAAACAAAGAGATTGATCCTCATAGATTACATATATGAGAATTCAGGTTACAATTGTACTCTTATTACAGCTTCATCTTTCTTGTAACTGCTAACTGCTTCTTAATGTATCATGCTACCAAACAGACAAACAATAAACTTGGTTAGATGCAGAGCACTATATAGAAGCAATTGTTCAGCAATTAGTAAAGAAATTGTTCTCATCTGTAGGGGAAATAATGTCATATATTCCATAATAAGGCTATTTAACACTTAGTAGTTTATCACAGAGAAGAGGAAATAACACCTAATTAAAACAAAGTGAAGAGTTAAATTTCTTTTACAAGAATCAAGTCAAACTCCAAAGATAAGTGGCACTGTATTTTAACTAAGCATATAGTGAAGTCTTTTTCTCTAATATTAATCGCTGTAACAAAATATATGCAAAACCACATATTTATATCTCATCATTCATCTTTAAAAAATGTATGTCTTAATTAAATATCTTAAGAAATGTCTCTTGGAGCTAGAGAAAGGGCTAAGGAGCTGAAGAGGTTTGCAGCCCCATAGGTGGAACAACAATATGAACCAACCAGTACTACCAGAGCTGCCAGGGACTAAACCACCAACCAAAGAGTATGCATGGAGGGACCCATGGCTCCAGCTGCATATGTAGCAGAGAATGGCCTTGTTGAACATCAGTGGGAGGAGAGGTCCTTGGTCCTGAGAAGGCTGGATGCCCCAGAGTAGGGGAATATCAGGAAGTGGGAGTGGCTGCATTAGTGAACAGGGGGAGGCGGGAGGGGATAGTGGGGTTTTCGGAGGGGAAATGAGGAAAGGGGATAAAATTTGAAATGTAAATAAAGAAAACATCTTATTAAAAAAAGAAAGAAAGAAATGTCCCTTGGTTCTGTGAAGGCTCAATGCCCCATTGTAGGGGAATGCCAGGGCAGTGAGGTGGAAGTGGGTTGGAGGTGGGGAGCACCCTCATACAAGCAGGGAGTGGGGGGGGGCAGGATAGGATAGGGGTTTTCCAGGGGGGAAACTGGGAAAGAGGATAACAATTGAAATGTAAATAAATAAAATATCCAATAAAAATGGAGTAAAATAAGGAGCAAACATAACAAATAAGATAAAAAATGTAGGTACGTACTAAGTGGTTCTGGTTGGGTTAGAAAGACAGCAGGTCACATTACTAAAAAGAGTCTTGAAAAAGATAAACAGCTGTGCAAACCCTTCAGGGAGGTGAGAGCATTAGTCATTGAAACACCTAGAAGCAGAATGTTTTGGTGGTGAAGTGTCAAGAAGAATGGTTCAGGGTAGAAGCTCACATCATTTGTTCAAGGAATAGTGGGATATTTGTATAACCAACTTCATTTAGTTCAATATTCCCTCAGCATACAGCTAGATCTTACATTCAGCTAATTATTGCAATATCAAGTCCTTGTTCACTAATATTTTTATTTTATTGACAAATGTTCATATCATCACATTATTCTGCATTTTATAAGGCTCTTACATTCTTCTTATTTTCATTATGCTCTAAGCATCAAGGTAACACACTTGCCCTCTATTATTATATTTTCTAAGACATTTTTTTAATTCAACAAATGGAATAAATATTTCCAGCTTGAATAAAAACTTAAAAAAAAAAAAAGAAAAAAAAAAGTAATGTGAATTTGCCCTAAATGAATCACTTAAAAAAAAAATAGTTAAGAAAAGACCAACTTGGGTTTTGGTTTTTATGTGACTTTCTTTTTTTTTTTTTTTTCCCCAAGACAGGGTTTCTCTGTGTAGCCCTGCTGTCCTGGAACTCACTCTGTAGACCAGGCTGGCCTGGAATTCAGAAATTCCTCTGCCTCTGACTCCCAAGTGCTGGGATTAAAGGCGTGCGCCACCACTGCCCATTTATGTGACTTCCTAAGTAGAATTTGGTTTTGGATTTTTAATTTTTGAAATATCAGTGTATTTTGAAATTATTTTGCTTTTGTTTTCCAGATTGTAAATGTTAACCCAAATTCACACAAATACATAGATAACATTTGAAATGCAAGTTTGAACCAGAGGACTGATTTTCATGGTTTGCCCCTGTACTTGTTCTAGAACAAAGTGTCAGCTATTGTTTTGGTTATCTGTCATAAATACACATGTCGGTATGTACTTCTCACCAAATACATACTGTGCTAAACTATATTCTCATCCCATCTGACACTGTATTTAAACTTTATCATTTCTGTCCAGCTTGTTGATGCATGCCTGCAATCCTAGTTCATATGTGACTGAGCCAGGAGATTATCAATTGCTGGATTCTCTCCAGGGCTACACAGTGAGACTTTGTCTCAAAAAGCAGCAGTAGTAACAACAGCAAGCCCTCATTCTCCCATGCTGTGTTCACTTGAAGACTTTGTGATAGCATGGCCCACAGGAATAGTCTTTTTCCCCCCATTTCTGCGGTTCTTTCTTGTTCACTTCCTGTACAGTTTCAGAAATATTCTAGTTTTTTCTTTTTCAGTTTTGTCTGAGCCATTTTTGTTAAATTAATTAGAAATGATGTTTTAATCTAATAGTGTTGCCTGAAAGATAAGTTGCATAAGAAGGACTTAGAAAGCCACAGTAGAGGAACATATTTTCCCACCTTACACTATTAGCAAAACTGCTTTAAGAGTGAAACCTCTTTAGGTGCTTCTCAGCCATTCGGTGTTCATCTATTGAGAACTCTTTGTTTAGTTCTGTACCCCATTTTTAATAGGGTTATTTGTTTCTCTGGAGTCTAACTTCTTGAGTTCTTTGTATACATTGGATATTAGCCCTCTATCAGATATAGGGTTGGTAAAGATCTTTACCCAATTTCTAGGTTGCCGTTTTCTCTTATTGACAGTGTCTTTTGCCTTACAGAAGCTTTGCAACTTTATGAGGTCCCATTTGTCAATTCTT
>NW_022196902.1:26297139-26303161 GCF_008632895.1 Mastomys coucha
GAAAGACCAAAAGGTGGACATTTCATTCCTTCTTAAAAGGGGGAACCAAATACCCATGGAAAGAGTTGTAGAGATTAACTATGGAGCAGAGACTGAAGGAAGGGTATGCCAGCCTGAATATAGGTATCTCCTGAGAGGCTCTGACAGTACCTGACTAACACAGATGTAGAGGCTCACAGCCATCTATTGAACTGAGTACAGGGTCCCCAGTGAAGGAGTTAGAGAAAGGACCCAAGGAGCTGAGGGGTTTGCAGCCCCTTAGGACGAACAACTATGAACTAACTAGTACCCTCAGAGCTCCCAGGGTCTCAACCACCAACCAAGGACTGCACATGGAGGCGGTCTGATTGTTCTGGCAGCATGTGTATAGTGGAGGATTGCAAATTCTATCATCAATAGGAGGAGAGGACCTCGGCCCTGTGAAGGTTCTGTGCCCCAGTGTAGGGGAATGCCGGGACCAAAAAGTGGGAGAGGGTGGGGTGGCAGGCATGGGGAGGGGGAAGGCAACAGGGGTTTGCTTTTGTTGTTTTTGTTTGTTTCTTTGTTTTTTGGAGGGAAAACTGTGAAAGGAGAAATTTACATGTAAATAAAGAAAATATCTAATAAAAAAGAAAAGAAAAGAGAAGAAAAGAAAAAGAAAAAAAATAGTGAAAGCTCTGGAAGATGCCCTTCACTTGTCATATGTACCAGAAGGAGACCAAGTATCACACAACATTTGGAAGGCAGTAGCATTTGACCATATTGTTTTGATAAGAACAATCAACATTCCTTTATTAGGCAAGATGAGTTTGAGGTTGTATGTTTGTTTGTTGTTTTGTTTTGTATTCTCAGGTCAGTCAGCCCATACTGATTGTCAGGGCTGCTCTAGTTCATGAAACTTACAGGCCCAGGGAAGAACAGGGTATGACATTCCTCTTATCAAAGACTGATTTCTACTGAACCATATTAAACAAGGATTTTTTTTAAATTTATTTATTATATGTAAGTACACTGTAGCTGTCTTCAGACACACCAGAAGAGGGCATCCGATCACATTATGGATGGTTGTGAGCCACCATGTGGTTGCTGGGATTTAAACTCATGATCTTCAGAAGAGCAGTCAATGCTCTTAACCCGCTGAGCCGTCTCTCCAGACTAATAAGGATCTTTTTATGTCCTGTTATTACTGTATCACAATGCATGCTATAATTTCCATTATTTATCCTCTTAAACATGAAAAAAGAGTTGAGTTGTTTAAACTTCTCATCTTTCACCACTAAATTATCACTTGTAAGGAGAATTGTATGTTTATTATTTATGGAAAATACTCCTACGGTATTTTCCTTTCTCTTGCTGTAGTTTGAATACATATACAATAAAATAACATGTAACACACTTGGCTTATCAGTTCTAATAATAAATCCACTTTTGTTCAAAAGACAGCTAATGCAACTTGTAACATACTGAGTCATCGAATAACTGAATGAGCAGAATGCCTCTTTTATGTGCAAAACAGGTGTGATGTTCTCTCAGCTGTTCCTCTGTCAAGGAAGAGGTTGAAGTGAAGCAGCCCTGGCATGAAGCATAGAGCCAGTTCTGTCCTTGGCTGTTAGTACATGCCTGATATAATCAGATATTGAGAGACCCCTGTTCTCACATGTTCTCACAATCCACTAGGCAACATGTGCAGTAAAACCTCACAGGAGAAGAGAACACACAATAAAATTACCTATATACCAATAAAAGTCACACCAACAGGTTGTCTTACCAAGACTTCCATCCACATACAAGCTGGCAGCGAGAAAGCCTTACTCATACACTACTCATTCCACAGGTCGCCTACTTGACTTTTAAATTACATGAAATAATGTGTATCCAGAACTGCTGATACCACATCCAAACTTTCCCAAAGGAGAATCACATAGCAAAATTATCCTAGAAGAATTGAAACTAGTGAATTCAGTAAAACCAGATAGATCTTAATAAATGGATATTACAGTACACTGTTGACTTATCTATCCCATGTGAAACTTGAGGCAGCTTTGTTCTGAATAGGATTGGAAAATAGGAATTGTCATGTCTGTTAAAGGTACATAGACATAAAATACTCTTGCAAGAAATTTAAAAGATTATTGTTCCTGTTCTCCCATGTTACTTTTTGTCACCAATTATGAGAAACATAATAACTGAAGCAAAATTCTATATACAACAATGTTTACTTGACTTTTATATTTGGTAACTAGGAACATATTGTAATCAACTTAAATTTACTTAAACTAAAGAAGGAATAAATTAATAATGTATTTGGAGTCAAAAATCACTGAATAGTATTTTCTATCATTTCCTAACTGCAAAATGGAGCCAATAAATAAAAAAAAAAAATAACATATTTTTAAGAAGAGTAGAAAGCACTTGAAAAATACCTGAAAGTAGCTTAGTTAACTTTGTGAAGTACAATAACAAATGACTTTTTCCTTCCTCTTTATACATTATACGTGCAACACTAATTATACTTAATGGGTTATCAACAAATAAGAAAACAGAGGTTGGTAAGAAAATATGTTGGGGAAATGGGTAGAATTGGAGGAGAAAATAAGGAAGTGGATGTAACCATATTGCCATTGTAAATACAGGAAAAGTTCTTAGGAACAAAGAAAGTCAGGATGTCATGACCTCAAAACCTGTATCAAGAGACACACCTCCAGAAAGTCCACAATTCCTAATTTCCAACTAATTCCACCAACTAGGAATGGAGTATTCACATTGCTTAAGAATTTAACAAATAGGCAGATTTTTACTTTGAAGAATTTTCTTTCATTTAACAGTTTCCCTAATATATAGAGTTGACTAGAAATACAACAATAGCAAGAGACATATTTGAAGAATTTTCTTTCATTTAACAGTTTCCCTAATATATAGATTTGACTAGAAATACAACAATAACAAGAGTCATATTCCTGTTGTTAATGATGCAAAATGAAAATGTTTACTGATTGTAATTGTACAGTATGTTATTTACTTTTTCTGTTGCTGTGACAAGACACCATAACCAAAACAACTTACAGAAGAGCTTTGGGAGGTGTAACAGTCTGTCAAGGTGGGAACCATAGCAGTATGCAGTAAGGCATGGCACTGGAGTAGTTGCTGTGGGTTCACATCTTGAGTCATAAAAAGAAGGCAGAGAGAAAGAATCTCAGGATGGCATGATTCTTTTGAAACCTTAAAACCCGGTCTACTGACACATCTCCAGAAAGTTCACAATTCCTAATCTTTCCCAAAAGTTGCAACAATCATTCTCATTCAAACCACCATTGCATTCTTCAAAGTAGAAAATAAACATTTTCCTCACTCACAGAGTACTTCCTGTGCATGGTATATTGGCACAAAGCTACCTCACTATTTCATTGTTTCAAATACACATTGATCTTTCATTTGACTCACTGAATTTTCATTTTGACTTTAAAATTTTTAGAGGCCCACGGGAAGTTTGCAAAAATCTAAGGTAAATAGTCCTATACACCCATTGTACAAATTTAGGATTGAGTTAGTTCACTTAGAATAAACCACCAAACCCAGAAAACTGGCACTGCTGCAATCCACAGGGCTTATCCATATGCAGTTTGTTCTTCTATCTTTTTATTTTAAAAGGCATCTTTAAAATTTATCACTTAGGGAAGTCAAGACAAGAAGTCAAGGCAGGAACCATGCAGGGATTACTTATTGGTTTCTCTGTCTGGCTCAACAGCTCATGATTACCTAGCTTTCTTATACAGCCCAAGACCATCTATCTAAGGTTGGTTCTGCCCAAACACATTAATATGGTCCCTCCTGCAACAATTGGTAATCATGATAAGCTGCCAAAGTGAATCTACAATTACCACCAATCCAATCTGACCTAGGCAGTTCAATACTCAAAGTTTTCCTCTCAGATGATTCTAGACTATTTCAGGTTGACAGCTAATACTAACTAGAATACCTAACTAAAGTATCATTTGTTACACTCTGTGTTTGACTAGAAAGCTTTGGATAGGTTACAATGATACATAATTAATGATACACTGTGATTTATATTTGTTGATGTAAATAATGATATGTAATTATTTAAAAGCCAATGTTTCCTGAAATAAAAATAATAGTGTGAATACATTTATTTGTCCCACTAATCTTAAGAAACTTCTTTAAAGGTTATAAGAAAAAAAATGGTTTCATGTGCATATGTGTATGAGTGGTATATGCACATGTGTATTGTTCCAACATATGATATGTAGGTATGCATATATGCATGGAGGTCAATGCAGGCTATCTTCCTCTATCACTCTTCATGATTTTTTTAAAGACTCGTCTATCACTAACCCAAGAATTGAAGTTTCACCTACAGTAGTTGCTCAGGAAGTCCAAAGGATTTCTCTCTCTCCTTTATCTTATTCTCAGAGCAGCTTTTCCATAGGTGTTGATAATCCAAACACAAGTCTTCATTCTGGCACTGCAAGAACTGAAACCACTTACCCAATTCACAAACTCCAGACATATTTTAAAAGAAACAAAGTGGTTGCAGAACTGAAGAATAAATTCATCACTGTAATTATTCTGAGGATGCTTTAAGACAGTAAAAGAAGATAAATGGATAGAGCAGAAACAATATAAACATAAAATCATTGGAAGCAGAGGAGGAGTAGACAAACTGAACAAGGATTTGTAAATTTAAAACAAGAGTTAAATGAAAAACAATCCAAAGTGAAGGTTATAGAAAACAACCAAACAACTTAGAAAAAAAATCTGGGAAGACTAAAACAAGAATGTTTTTTAAGAAAGTATCAGAATAAAACCCAGATAGCTATTATAAAATGTGACTATAAAATACTGGTGATGGATCATAGTTGTCTTACTCAGGTCTTTACTGGTTTTAAGCTAATACCTGAGAGGAAGAAATTAAAAGATTAAGGATTTACTTCTGCTCACTTTTCAAAGGGTTCAATGCATGCTTGCCATTTACTTAAGCAGAGCATCATGGCCACGGAACACATGGCATAGAACTGCTGTCCACATCATTTGGACATAAAAGAGAGTGTAATTTAGAAATGCCATGGGATAATGTGTGGAGCGCTGCCGCGCCTTGAAGATGGCGCCTGCCATTCTTCTGCTAAGGAGTAAACAAGTCCTTATTTGGCAAGAGGGTTGCACCTGCCAGTGGCCTGATCTTTCGTCATGACTCTGTAGCCAATGATAGCGCAAGAGGTGGTATGGGCTCATGGGCAGTCCTACGAAGGGTATTTAAGCAGCACTCACAGACCATTCGGGGGCACACCCTCACATCTCATGTAACTAACAGCTCCTGAGTAAACTGTTGCCGGAAGGAACTGGTGTGCTAGTCTTTCTTCCCTGCTGGTCAGGGTGATCGGCACGGCACAACTGGTGGCCCGGACGGGGAGTTTCCTGCTAGATTTTCCCGAGTTCCAGAACCGGCAACAGACAGGGCGATCGATCGATCGGAAAGTGGCCGGTAAGTGGGGCCCGTCAATGGAAAGGTCCTCGGAAGGAGGCTTCATCTATTAAGGTCCTCGGAAAGAGGCTTCATCTATTAAGGTCCTCGGAAAGAGGCTTCATCTATTAAGGTCCTCGGAAGGAGGCTTCATCTATTAAGGTCCTCGGAAGGAGGCTTCATATATAAGGATCTCGGGAGTAAAGACAATAAAATAAGGTCTCCGGGTTAGAACAATAAAGACCTGGGAAGTAGAGGTTATAAAGAGTAGTGAACTGAAAGTAAAAGAAAAGTAACAAAAAAAGGGTAACAAAAATAACCATGGGCGCTTTGTTTTCAATTTTTCTGGCTCTCCTAGAGCTGTTAATGTTAAACTCAATTTTTCTGACTCTTTAAGAACTGTTAAGATCTATGTAGAAGCTCGTTAAGAACAAAATGGAAGATCACCGCTGTTTTAAGGCCGTGGAACAACAGCTGCCTTCAGCAAGCAGCCCTGTGCGGGGTGGGTGAATTCAGCTTGGGAGATACTAGCCACCTGTTTCTGGTTAATGTTAACCCTGGCAG
>NW_022196902.1:26304291-26338564 GCF_008632895.1 Mastomys coucha
AGTGAGTGCCATGGTTTAAGCCTGTCTGCCCTTGATCGTGAGATCCTACGTAATGGAACTCACTTGATCGAGCAGTAACTGCTTATCCTATTAAAACAAAAAGGGGGAACTGTAGAGCGCTGCCGCGCCTTGAAGATGGTGCCTGCCATTCTTCTGCTAAGGAGTAAACAAGTCCTTATTTGGCAAGAGGGTTGCACCTGCCAGTGGCCTGATCTTTCGTCATGACTCTGTAGCCAATGATAGCGCAAGAGGTGGTATGGGCTCATGGGCAGTCCTACGAAGGGTATTTAAGCAGCACTCACAGACCATTCGGGGGCACACCCTCACATCTCATGTAACTAACAGCTCCTGAGTAAACTGTTGCCGGAAGGAACTGGTGTGCTAGTCTTTCTTCCCTGCTGGTCAGGGTGATCGACGCGGCACAATAATGTACTTCAAAAGCATATCTCCTTTCACTTCTTGATTTCACAACTTCACAAAACAGGACTACTATGTGACCAAACAGTCAAGTCATTAGTTTATAGGAGAGCATTATTTATTCAATCCATAACATACTCTTAATTAAATGCTCTTTTAGACTATCATTTTATAGATATATCCTTACTTAATACTATAGTGCTAAGTCAAGTATGAAAGGAAGAACAATATGGCTAAGTCTCTTTTTTTAGTGAGGCCAGTGTGATTCGTTAAATATGCCCTAGAGAAATACATTCAGTGCATTATGAGATACGTTAGTAGCAGACTTTGAAGCTTCACTCCCTTACAATCTTCTGGGAGAAAAGAAAAACATGTAAAGGATCATATTTTTTTCTCTTTAGCTTTATTGAACATATAAACTGGTAATTAGAATTGTATCCATATGTATGATACAACTGAGTGATTTGATATATATAATGTGAAATAATAATAAATCTAATTAACATATAATCACCTCCCATAGTATTTGTGTATGTTTATGTGTGTATGTTTTTGTGTGTATGTGTGTTTGTGTGTATATGAGTGTGTGTGTGTGTGTGTGTGTATATGTGTGTGTGTGTGTTAAGAGCACTTAAGTCTGCTCTCTTAGAAAATTTTAAGCACACTATGGTACTACGGCATTATTTACTTTGGTCATCCTATATGATTGATCCTTAGAAAAGACTCATCTTGCATAAGTGAATCATTTTGTCTATTAACTAACCTCCCCAAATTTCTACCTCTTTTAACAGACATGAGAGAAATCCAGATTGGCATTTTCTTGTGGGATCAGTTATCCTCACAGAGGACATTCACAGAGTAGCAACACCCCTTTCCTCCAGTCTATGAACAACTCAGTGACAAACATTCAGAGAAGATTATGATTGTTCTTGCAAAATTTTTGGAGCCCATTCTAAAGCTAACTGATACAGTTTTTGAGACCCTTGGACTTACTTTATTTAGTTGGGCTGAGTTAGTTTGGGCCTCAGATGTTGCCACAGAAGAAATGAATGTTTTCATGCAAATCTGCTCAGAGCTCATGTCAGTCCAATAACAGCTAGACTTCAGGACTGACTTCCAATTGTGGAAAGTGGCAAAGAGAAGCATATCTGGGGAAATGTAAACAAAGGTCTAGCTGACCTTTATGCATCACGAAGGAAGCAATCACATAGGAGTCTGAACAACATAGTGTTAGCAGAAAGCATGACTTCAAAATGACTCATTCGTGCCTCACAGTGCCAAGGCACTGAGCACATTAAAGCAGAACATTAGGAAATGTTCTTGGGTAACTGGGATTTCACTGAAGATTAAACATTACTCAGTGAATCTCTTCTAATAGCTGCAAAGGACCAAAGATAGAAATCTAAGATCAGGCACAGATAGTGCTGAGTAACAAAAGACCTAAATTTACACACTTTATTAACAGCCCCCTTAAAATTCTATATAAAAGAGGGGAAAGTGATACTACAGGGATATGACAAGACAAGGCATGCATTAGTGATAACTTTGCATCCTTTCTCAAGAGCTTCTGTATAGTTTTTAGTGTGGTCTCTTTGGCCTCCTAAAATCATTCAGAGGTAACAAGCACTAAACTAAAATAAGGCAATGTTTCTTCAGAGCTAACATTCATTCCCCATGTAGATCAGTGGATCTCAACTTTCCTAATGTTGTAACCCTTGAAAATAGTTCCTCATGTTGTGGTGACTCCCAACCATAAGATAATTTTTTTGCTACTTCATATCTGTAATTTTACTAGTTAAGAATAACAATGTAAGTATCTAGTTTGCAGAATATTTAAATGCAACTCCTGTGAAATCATCTTTCAGCTCCAAAGGAGGTCACAATACACAGATTGAGTAGATAATTATAGAGTCCGGTTGCAATGCACTTTAGACAAAATCTATTTCACCAATCTGTGCTTTGATTCACAACCTTCTTGGTACCTATATTTGCCATAATCAGGCTGTATTTGGAAAATATAAAATAGCAGCATACTGCAACTGCTAAATACACTTCTCATTAAATCATCTTTTATAAAAAAAAATCACTAGATTTAACTACTAAAATCAAAACTTACACTTGAGAAAAGTCTTATTTTAGAATTTTAAGTACAGTGTTTGTGGTTATGGTGGTTATTGTAAATTGTCAGAAATGAGAAAATTTTAAATCAGCTGAAAGATGGGCCTCTGGGCATGCCTGTCAGAGATTTTCTTGATTACACTAATTGAGGTGGGAAGATATAGCCATTGTCGGCAGCATCATTTCTAACAGGATCCTGAACTGTATACACAGAGAAAGGAAGCTGAGAAGAAACAGAATTTCATTATTCTCTGTTTCCTGGTAGTAGATGTGATGTGACCAATTGATTCAAGCCCCTGCTACACGATATCCCTGCCATGATACAAAGTACCGCTCAACTGTGAGTCAGAAGGAACCCCTTTAAGTTGCTTTTGTCAAGGGTATTTTATCACAGCAGGAAAAATAAGATGATGACCTTCTACTTTCATCTCAAGTGAAATCTAAAATTTTATTTCCTACTTTTTTATTTTATTTTTGAAAGTGTATTTTCATTCCAACTTTCCTTGCTCCAATTTTTCCAACATATCCATCCTCACTTTTCTTCAAACTCATGGTCTCTTCATTTTTTTATCAGTTGCTATTTTACCCATATATACAAGGTTGTATATATTCAGGGCTGATCATTTGGCAATGGACAACCAACAAATGCTAAGATATAACTGAAATAGGCTGCTTTCTTATAGCTAGAATACATCACAAATATAATTACTTCTTTCCCTGTCCCTCAACACATACTGCCTCAATAGTACATTCCCTTTCTTTTTTAATCTTCTTAAAAGTCCTCTATTCATGTTTACTTAGGCTTTTTTCCTAACAAAGATCTAATTGCATTTCTCTCTCAGCACCATTGGTAAATTATTAGCACTTCTATTAACCATTTTACAACTTAAAGTAACATAATAGTTGGAAATTCTATCAGCTCTTTCTAATGATATTTGATATACTGAAAAAATATTCTTTTTCTTCCTCAGTATCTTACTTTGGGTATTATATCATAAATAGTACACATAACTTGGCTTAAACACCACTCAATTCTCATGGTCATGAGGGCTTAGAAGTTCAAGACTAAAGTACTAGCATGGCTGGCCTCTCTTGAGGGCTGGCTTCAGTATCCCCCCTCCCCCTTATGTAAGCTGACAAAGACAGTAGACAAAATCTGAGTGTAGGTATGAGGAGCATAATCTAACATATTAACTTCAAAATGATATAAGTGTTCAACCCATTTCCTTTGAAGATAAACTAACAAAATATGAATTTTGCAGACAATATAAGAAAGCACCGCTCTTAAAAAAATCAATTTCATAAGACAAAGTGGATGTCAAGAAAAGGCAAATTATATAAATGAAATATATTAGGAAAGGCTCTGATCAGAGTTCTCATCACTGTGGCAGATGCAAGAGAGAGCCAACATATGAGGGGAATTATTTGGTTTCAGAGGTTTTAATCCATATTGACAAGGGCAATAAAGTAAAGCAGAGCATCTCAGGCCATGAAGCAGACATGTAACACACACACACACACACACACACACACACACTAGCCATTGGCTTTCTTTCTCTCTGCAGTCTATCCATGTCCTCAGTCTCTAGGATCCTGTTGTTCACATTCAGGGTTACTTCCTTCTGTAACTGCTCTCATGATGCTCCCTCAGGTATGTTTTAGTAACTTCAGATGTTTTTCCAAATCCAGTCAGTACTGTGGTCAAGGTTAGCTATCACAGCCCATTGGACATTTTAAAGTGTTCAAATTGCTTCAGATTTTCACAATAACATACCTTTCATGTATTTGAATTCTTTTTTATGTACAGAACAGTGTATTAAAAATACAATAGCAATCCTATGGTCAACAGCTGCTATACAAGCAAGGTTCTCATGCATACTTCAACTGGATTTCAAAAGATCCTTGTTGCAAACTCTTACAGAGTTTGTTCTTTAGGTTGTGCTCTGTGTACATAGAGAAGCTGAATCTTAAAACTATGCAGAAATAATCTGACAGAGTATTCCATGTGATTTCTATGATTCCCAAATTCTTCTCTTTAATATTGTCCCTTTATACAGACTGACGCACGTGCATCTATGGTGCAGACCTGCTAAAACTGATTTAGATCTGTTTGTTCTGGCAGACAATTCCATATGTAATCCTAAAATGTCAATAAATAGTATTGATGGGCTATGGAAATAGCTCATCCTACAAAAGTATGAGGACTGAAACCTCCAAAAACATGTGAAGTTCAACACATTAGCACATATGTGTAATCCTAATGCAATTGTGCAAAGGTGAGAAGAAAAACACCCAAGCATCTTAGGGCCCAGATAAGGAGGATACATAGCAGGAAGCCTGTATTAAACTTAAAGAATGGTAAGGATGAACAATTAACATTACCCTCTGACTTTTACAGTTGAGCTAGACCCCAAAGATACTTGCCCTCTCACATGAATGTGTACTTGTATGCATACATGAACACAAACTACACACACACACACCACAAAAAAAAAGATAAAAGAAATGTCATTCCTGTTACTTGAGAAAGATTACATTGGGGTTCTAAAGGATTTTTTATTGGATATTTTATTACTTAAATTTCAAATGTTATCTGCTTTCCAAGTTTCCCCTCTGCACCCCACCCATTTACCCACTCGCGCATACCTACCCTGGCATTCCCCTACACTGAGATATTGTGCCTTCACAGGACCAAGGACCTCTCCTTCCATTGGTGCCCTACAAGGCCCTCCTCTGCTACATATATGATTGGAGCCATAAGTTGCTCAATATGTACTTTTTGGTTGGTAGTTTAATCCCTGGGAGATTGGGGAGAGGATCCGGTTGGTTAATATTGTTGTTCTTCCTATGGGATTGCAAACCCCTTCAGCTCCTCCAGGCCTTTTTCTAACTCCTCTGTAGGGGACTCTATGCTCAGTCCAAAGGTTGGCTGTGACCATCCTCCTCTGGATTTTTCACGCTCTGGCAGGGCCTCTCATGAGTCAACTATAAAAGCTCTTGTCAGCAAGCACTTCTTGGCATCCACAATAGTTACTGGGTTTGGTTTCTGTATATGGAATGGGTCCTCAGTTAGGGCAGTCTCTGGATGGCTTACTCTGTAGTATCTGCTCCACAATTTGTCTCCATATTTCCTCCCATGAATATTTTATTCCACCTTCTAGAAAGGAATGAAGGATTTGATCTTTCCTCTTGAGCTTCATGTGGACTGTGAATTGTATCTTCTGTATTCTGAGCTTGTGGGCTAATATCCACTTATCAGTGAGTGCATAACATGTGTATTGTTTTGTGACTAGGTTATGGCACTCAGGATGATATTTTCTAGTTCCATCCATTTGCCTAAGAATTTCATGAAGTCACTGTTTTTAATAGCTTGTGTAAATGTACCACATTTTCTGTATAGAAAATGTCCTCTCTTGAAAGACATCTGGGTTCTTTCCACTTTCTGGATAATATAAATAAGGCTGCTGCGAACATAGTGAAGCGTGTGTCATTATTATATGTTGGAGTACTATTGGGTATATGCCCAGGAGTGGTAGAGCTGGTCCTCAGGTAATACTATGTCCAATTTTCTGAGGAATTGCCAGACTGATTTCCAGAGTGGTTGTACCAGCTTGCAATCCCACCAGCAATGGAGAAGTGTTCCTCTTTCTCCACATCATCGCCAGCATCTGCTGTCACCTGAGTTTTTGATCTTTGCCATGCTGACAGGTGTGACGTGGAATCTCAGGGTTGTTTAATTTGCATTTCCCTAATGACTTGAGGATGTTGAACATTTCTTTAGGTGTTTCTCTGACATTCCATATTCCTCAGTTGAGAATTCTTTGTTTAGTTCTGTACTCCATTTTCCTTTTTTTTTTTGATAATGTATATTTTTTATTAGATGTTTTCTTACTTACAATACCTCCTTTCCCAGGTTTCCCTCCAAAAAGGAAAAAAAGAAAAAAAAAGAAAAATGAAATAAAATAAGAAAATAAAATAAAATAAAAAAACTAAAACAATCCCCTGTTCCCTCCCCTCTCCCCCTGCTTACCATCCCACCCCCTCCTGCTTACTGGCCCTGGCAATCCCCTATACTGGGGCATAGAACCTTCCAAAGAGTACATGGGGGGATTCATGGTTCCAGCAGCATGCGTATAGCAAAGGATGGCCAAGCCGGTCATCAATGGGAGGAGAGGACCTTGGCCCTGTACTCCATTTTTCAATAGAGTTATTTAGATCTCTGGAGTTCTTGAATTCTTTGTATATATTAGCACTCTAAAGGATGTAGAGTTGATAAAGATCCTTTCTCAATCTGTTGATTGCTGTTTTATCCAATTGACAGCATCCTTTGCCATACAGAAGCTTTTTAATTTTATGAAGTCCAATATGTCAATTGTTGATGCATGAGGCATTGAAATTCACTTCAGGAAATTTTCACCTATGCCCATTTGTTTGAGGCTCTTCTCCACTTTCTCTTCTATTAGTTTCACTATATTGGGTTTTATGTGGAGGTCCTTGATCCACTTGGACTTGAGGTTTGTACCTGGAGAAAAGAATGGATCATATTGCATTCTTCTACATGCTTACTGCCAGTTGAACTAGCACCATTTGTTGAAAATGGTGTCTTTTTTTCCACTGGATGATTTTAGCTCCTTTGTCAAAATCAAGTGAACATAGGTGTGTGGGTTCATTTCTGGGTCTTCCATTCTATTCCATTGATCTACCTGCCTGTTCCTGTACCAATAAAATGCACTTTTTATCACTCTTGCTCTGTAATACAGCTTCAGGTCAGGGATGGTGATTTCCCTCAGAAGGTTTTTTGTTGATAATAGTTTTCACTATTCTGGGTCATTGGCTGTTTCAAATGAATTTGCAGAATGTTCTTTCTAACTCTATGAAGAAGTGAGTTTGAATTTTGATGGCAATTACATTGAATCTGTAGATCATTTTCATCAAGATAGCCATTTTTACTATATTAATCCTGCCAATCCATGAGCATGGGAGATCTTTCCATCTTCTGAGATGATCTTCAATGTCTTTCTTCAGAGACTTGAAGTTCTTGTTATACAGACCTTTCACTTGTTTAGATAGAGTTACACCAAGGTATTTTATGTTATTTGTGACTATTGTGAAGTATTGTTTCCCCAAATTCTTTCTCAGCCAGTTTATGTTTTGAGTAGAAGAAGGCTATTAATTTTATTCAGTTAATTTTCTTATCCAGCCACTTTGCTGAAGTTGTTTATTAGCTGTAGGAGTTATCTGGTGGAATTTTGGGGGTCTCTCAAGTATACTATCATATCATCTGCAAATACTGATATATTGACTTCTTCCTTTCCAATTTTTCCCTTTGACCTTCTTTTTTTGTCTAATTGTTCTGACTAGAACTTTGAATACTATATTGACTAGATAGGGAGAGAGTGGGCAGCCTTAATTGTGGCTTAACATAATTGTGGCTTCATAGATCAAATTGCACAGTATTCCTTCTGTTTCTATTTTGTGGAATAGTTTGAAGAGTATTGGTATTAGGTCTTCCTTGAAGGTCTGATAGAATTCTACACAAAACCCATCTGGTCCTGAGCTTTTTGTTCTTGAGAGTTTTATGGCAACTTCTATTTCTTTAGAGCATATGGGACTGTTCAGATGGATTATCTGATTCTGATTTAACTTTGGTAACTAGTATCTGCTAGAAAATTGGCCATTTCATCCAGAATTTCCAGTTTTGTTGAGTATAAGCTATTTGATGATTTTTTAATTTCCTCAGGTTCTCTTGTTATGTCTCCCTTTTCATTCCTGATTTTGTTAGTTTGGATACTATCTCTGTGCCCTCTGGTTAGTCTGGCTAAAGGTTTATCTATCTTGTTGAGTTTGTCCAAGAACCAGCTCCTGGTTTTGTTGATTCTTTGTATAGTCCCTTTTGTATCAACTTGATTGATTTCAGCCGAGTTTGATTATTTCCTGCTGTCTACTCCTCCAGGGTGTATTTGCTTCTTTTTGTTCTATAACTTTCAGGTGTGCTGTCAAGCTGCTAGTGTATGCTCTCCTCAGTTTCATTATGGAGGGAATCAGAGATATGAGTTTTCCTCTTAGCATTATTTTCATTGTGTCCTATAAGTTTGGGTACATTGTGCCTTCTTTTCCATTAAATTCTATAAAGTCTTTCATTTCTTTCTTTCTCTCTTTCTTTCTTTCTTTTTTTCTTTCTTCCTTTTTTCCTTCACCAAGTTAGCACTGAGTAGGGCATTGTTCAGCTTCCATGTATATATGGGATTTCTGTTGTTTCTGATGTTATTGAAGATCAGCCTTAGTCTGTGGTGATCTGATAGGATGGTTGGGATTATTTAAATCTTTGTATATATATGTTGAGGCCTGTTTTGTGACTAGTTATATGATCAGTTTTGGAGAAGGTACCATGAGGTGCTGAGAAGAAGTTACATTATTTTGCTTTAGGATGAAATATTCTAGAACTGTCTGTTAGATTCATTTGGTTCATAACTTCTGTTAGTTTCACTGTGTCTCTGTTTAGTTTCTGTTTCCATGGTCTGTCCATTGATGGGAGTGTTGAAGACTCCCACTATTATTGTGTGAGGTGCAATGTGTGCTTTGAGCTTCAGTAAAGTTTCTATTATGAATGTGGGTGCTCTTGCATTTGGAACATAGATGTTGAGAATTGAGAGTTCATCTTGGTGGATTTTTTTCTTTGATGAATATGAAGTGTCCTTTATCTTTTTTGAAAACTTTTTGTTGAAAGTCAATTTTATTTGATATTAGAATAGCTACTCCAGCATGTTTCTTGGGACCATTTACGTGGAAAAAAATTTTTCCCAGGTTCTGAATCAGTGTCTTTCTTTGTTACTGAGGTGTATTTCCTGTATGCAGGAAAATACTTGGTCCTGTTTACATATCCAGTCTGTTAGTCTATGTCTTTTTATTGGGGAATTGAGTCCATTGATGTCAAGAGATATTAAGGACCAGTGATTTTTGCTTCCTGTTATTTTTGTTGTTAGAGGTTGAATTATGTTTGTGTTGCTATCTTCTTTTTGGTTTGTTGAAAGAAAATTACTTTCTTGCTTTTTCTAAGGTGTAGTTTCCTTCTTCGTGTTTAAGTTTTCCATCTATTATCCTTTGTAGAGCTGTATTTGTGGAAAGATATGGTATAAATTTGTTTTCATCATGGAATATCTTGGTTTCTCCAACTATGGTAATTGCAAGTTTTGCTGGGTATGTTTTCCTGGGTATGTGAGTTTTCCTTGGCTGGCATTTGTGTTCTTCTAGAGTCTGTATGCCATCTGCTCAGGATCTTCTTGCTTTTAGTCTCTGGTGAGAAATCTGGTGCAATTATGATAGGTCTGCCTTTATATGTTACTTCACATTTTTCCCTCATTGTTTTTAATATTCTTTATTTTGTTTTGTTCATTTGGTGTTTTGATTATTATGTGACAGGAGGAATTTCTTTTCTAGTCCAGTCTATTTGGAGTTCTGTAGGCTTCTTGTATGTTTATGGGCATCTCTTTCTTTGGTTAGGGAAGTGTTCTTCTACAACTTTGTTGAAGATATTTGCTGACCCTTTAAGTTGTGAATCTTCTATCTCTTCTATACCTATTATCCTTAGGTTTAATCTTCTCTTTATGTCCTGGATTTCCTGGATGTTTTGGGATAGGAGCTTTTGCCGTTTTCATTTTCTTTGTCTCTTGTGTCAATATTTTCTATGGTATCTTCTGCATCTGAGTTCTCTCTTCTCTTTTGTATTCTGTTGGTATTGCTTGCATTTATGACTCCTGATCTCTTTCCTTGGTTTTCTATCTCCAGGGTTGTCTCCCTTTGTGATTTCTTTACTGTTTCTGTTTCCACTTTTAAATCCTGAATGATTTTGTTCAATTCCTTTACCTGTTTGGTTATGTTTTCCTGTGATCCTTTAAGGGATTTTTGTGTTTCTTCTTTAATAGCTTCTACTTGTTTACCTGTGTTCTCCTGTATTTCTGTAAGGGAGTTATTTAAGTCCCTCTTAAAGTACTCTATCATAATCATGAGAAGTGATTTGAAATCTGAATCTAGCTTTTCTGGTATGTTGGGATATCCAGGACTTGCTGTAGTGTAAGAACTGTGTTCTAATGATGCCAAGTAGCCTTGGTTTCTGTAGCTTATGTTCTTGCACTTGCCTCTCACCATCTGGTTATCTCTAGTGTTAGTTGCTCTCTCTATCTCTGACTGGAGCCTGTCCCTCTTGTAGGTCTGTGAACCTGTGATCTTAGGTATGTCAGCACTCTTAGGAGATCAGTTCTTTCTGGGTGACATTTGGTTGTGGAGAGCTGTGCCACAGGGTTTGCTCCAGGGTGCAGATGGAGACTGGAAGGATCCTGTCGCCAGCTCTTCCTTGGCTCCTGTGCTGTGTGGTCTCCTGGTGGGTCCCTCCTTGGCCAGTTATTTGAGCAAAAGTGGCTGTCTCACCTGTGAACTATAAACTTAGGAGTGACAGCACTCCTAAGAGTCCAGCTCTCTCTGTGTGGGATTTGGGTACTGAGATCTGTGCCACAGCCTTTGCTCTGGGGTGCAGATGAAGGCTGGAAGTAGGCTCTAAAGTTTTAATATTAAATTTTCTATTTATATAAGCCTAACTATTAATATTAAAAGTACATAGAAAACAAACTGTTAAAGCATGCAAATGGTTATTTTTGACTTAGCAATATTTGACCAGATTTTAGAAAAAAATGATGATTTTTTAATGTTTCCAGTTGAAATAGAATTGTATCACTTCACTCTCTTTCCTCCCTCTAGTTCCCCATTTTTCCCCTGCCCCAACTACACTTCCTAAAACCCTTCGCATGTCCTTTCATACTCAATTTGATAGCCTCTTTTCTTGGTTATTATTGTTACATATATATGTATAAATACACAACTATACATAACTGCAACCTGCTGAGTCCATTTGTATTGTTGGTGTGTATACAGTTTCAAGGCTGACCACTCTGAGTTGGATAACCAATAAAGGGTCTCATTCCTGTAAAAGGCCAATTTCTTTTTCCCAGTGTGTTAGTTGTCTGTGGTTTTTTTGCTTTGGAGTGGAATCCTGTGAACCCACAGAATTACTATAATTCAGCCTTCTTTATGGAGCCATTTCTAAGAGATTGTTTCACAGAAGAATTTTTGATATTCTCATAAAGATATTCCTCTGATAATCTGCAGTATATAAATATTCTGGGCAGAAATTACCTAGAGCTTAAACAATGTAAATCTTTTTCTGCAAATCTTTTCTCAAGATATATTTAATCTGAACAACTCAATTTCTCTTTCAATACTAGGTTTTAATTCTCTTTCTCAATTAGGTCTCAAACCATTATTTTTGTCTAAACCTTTACTTCATTCCATCATTTTTAAGCCATATGAGCTCTGAGTACAGTCTGACAAGCCCTTGTTTCTCCTTTATTGAAAGGAATGGGAGAGTGTCTGCTGAGATAGCCTGTGTAGGGTGATTAGTATGTAAAAAGGTATGGGACATCCAGTTTGTAAAAAGGTAAGTGACAGGAAATAGACAAATCTACTTGTCCCATTCTAAAAAAAAAAAAAAAAAAAAAAAAAAAAAATGGCAAAGTGGCATGTGACAAAGAATAAAGAAGTAAGGACAGAAAGAAAATAGATAGGAAACAATGTAGAGAAAATATGTCCTGCCATTTTGCACACTATGTCCTCACCAGGGCTATGTGACATTCCCTTATCTCTATGGTAGGTTGTGACACAAATCTCTAAACTCAGGCTGGAAAAATAGTTCAGCAGTTAAGAGAACGATTTGTCTTTGCAGAGGGCCTGATTTTGGCTCCCAGAATTCATGTTGGGAGACGCTCTACCTATAAGTCTAGCTCCAGGGGACACTATGCCCTCTTCTAGCTTTGTGAGTACTTGCACTCATGCTCATGTACACTTACATGCACAGATAAAGAATGATGTTCTAGCTGGGCGGTGGTGGTGCACGCCTTTAATCCAGCACTTGGGAAGCAGAGACAGGAGAATTTCTGAGTTCGAGGCCAGCCTGGTCTACAGAGTGAGTACCAGGACAGCCAGGGCTACACAGAGAAACCCTGTCTCAAAAAACCAAAAAAAAAAAAAAAATGATGTTCTAAAAATAAATTATTTATTCTTTAAAATATCTCTCTTCCTGAGTATAGGTATAATGAAACCCTGATACAGTAAATGACACATTAGATTTTCCTTATCCATTTTTAACTTTGTTAATTACACTCACTATGTTTCTTTCTTCTCTTTCCTCTCTCCAAACCCTCCTAATACCCCTCCCCACACTCCTTCAAATGTATGGCCCATGTTTTGTTAATTTTTTTTTGCATACAGACATGTACATTTACATATATATTCTTAAATGTTATCTGCCCAGTCCATGTACTATTACTTGTAAGTATGTTTTTAGGACTATTTGGCACCAGACAACTACTCATAATATACACTTCAAATTAAAAGAACATCCAATTTTGCTCTATCAGATCAGATTCCTTCAGCTTACCTTTCTTGCCCATCTTAGAACAACATTTCCCATGAGATTTCTTCCATTCATTGTGTTCATGATATGAATGCTTATTAATTAACTCATAAATATATAATTTCTTCCTATCCCTTCTACTTAACTACCCTCCCACTATCCCACATTCAGAAGACCTCTTCTTTAACAACTGTTGTTAAATAGACATATAAACAAATATTCATCCTTTGTCAAATCATCATTATGTTTATAATGTCATAATGTTAACCATTTTGTTGTTATGCTAAAGAAAATTAGCTCATTTTTAATAGGCTTTGTCAACACTTTCCATCATTTTCACCTGTGCATCATGAGCAATATTTGTCAGTAATTCTCATCAACAAAATGTTTTATTGTGTTTCAAAATATTTCAGTAACACAAGAATGTAACCTATAAACAGGAACAACATATATAGCAAAAGCACATATGTCTTAATAAGATGCTTTTTGTTGCCATTATTCTATCTTTAACTTATTTCTTTATTTCTTTTGTAGCTATATTAGTCTATCTTTGCAAAAAGTCCTATTTTAAATGGTGCTACTAATGGTTACTGAACTAAATTCAACTTGCTTCCTCCAATCAAAGACTGCTTAGCATATGCTAAATATAATATTAAAATGATATTTGGCATTTTATATATGTCTGATGGCTTCAAAATCAAGCTTTCTAAAAGATGGGTGCTTTTTCCCCTAATACATATTTGGATTTTTGCTAATCCTGTTTCTCTAGGTCTTGTTGTTACTTTGCTTTGGGCTGTGAGCCTAGACCTTAGCCACCATGATGAGAAGATTGATGTGCCCAAACACAGCAAAAATAGCCTAAGATGTCCAGCCGGAGCTGTCTTCATTTTACCAATTAACTCAGCAAATTATGCTAATAATTTCAAATAGAAACTAACTTTTCAAGCACAGCACATTACATAATGATTTGTTAAATGATGTTTTATTTTGCCATTATATTCCATGACTGTTTGAAATAAAGTATCTATGATTTAAAAATACTTCATTCTGAATGGTACAATCTGGGAAAGCAGAAAGCAGGAAATATAAGATTTCATCATTGACACTCTGATGCATCACTGTTTCCACTCAAATCTCTCTGTCTCTGTCTCTCTCTTTGTCTCTGTGTCTCTCTCTCTCTCTCTCTCTCTTGGTCTCACTCTTGCTCTTTCTTTTTCTGTCCTGTCTCTCTCAATATATTAGCAACATAAACATGGCATTGTTTTACATTCATTTATGTCACATATGTCATATTCCACTTAACACTATATGCAACATTTCCCATAACATCTATAAATTCTTCAAATAATATCCTCAACATGAAAGGAACATTTATTAAATCTTAAGAACAGATCTCATCATAATCAAGGAAAAGATAGGGACAAAGATGGAGCAGAGACTGAAAAAATAGCTGACCAATGACCAAACCAACTTGAGACTCATCCCAAGGACAGACACCCATCCCTGACACTATTATAAAGCCATGTTGTGCTTGCAGACTGGAGCGTAGCATAGCTATCCTCTCAGAGGCTCTAGCCATTAGCTGACTGAGAAAGATGCAGTTGGATCTCCAAAACCAGAAAACTGGGTATGATTATGTAAACCCTTCAATTCCAACACAGAGGACATGGAAACATGAGGGGCAAATGTCACTCTTGGCTATAGAACAAGCTTAAGGCTAGCCTGGGTTAAGTTAGACCCTCATAAAAAATTTAAAAAGCAATGAAACAATTCTCTTGTGCTTCATGCTCTTCTGGGTGGAAATCTATACTTTTCACTTTGTGTATTTGGACTCTGAAGACTAGTCTAGGTTAGAAATCAGGCATGGTATTCAAACATTTATTGAATTCACTGCCATTGCCTTGTTAATTTTGTTTTGTTGAATATTTTAAATATTGTATTAGTTATATTTTAATATTAAATAATAAATATTTAATATTTTAACTATTTAAATATTTTAGATATTAAAAATTTAATATTTAAATTATTTAAATATTTTAAATATTTTTTGAATATTTTAAATGAAATCTTTTTGTCTGTATATCTTTATGTGTATAAATGTGTATTTGTGTATAAAAGTGTTTTGTGTGTGCGTGCGAAGGAAGTACATATGAGTGCTTGCTATGTTGAGGCCAGAGTTAAATGACATACCTTTTTAATTGGTTCCCACTTCACTGTATGTGCATGCATGAATATGTGTGTTGGTAATTCATATGCACACATTTGCACATGACAGAGGAGGTCATCAAACGCCCTGTCTTTTTTATTTTTTCAAAGGATCTCTCATTTAACATGGAGTTTGTTGTTTTCTCAGATAAACTTCAGGCCAGCAAAAACAAGAGGGTCTCTTACTTCTTCTCTCTGTTAACCCCTTGCCCCACATCATTAAAGTTATAGGTGTGTGCCAACATGCCTCACTTTTTCCATGGGCATTATTCTTTCATTTTTCACGGGCTCTGTGTATCCACACTTGGGTCCTTGGGCATTATTCTTTCATTTTTCACGGGCTCAGTGTATCCACACTTGGGTCCTAAATGACAAAGGTAGGCTTACGAGAGGCTGTGTGTTTGCTAAACTTATCTGAGATCTGATGAAGTATCCACTTACCCACATTACTGCATCTTGTAAATGAAAATGGCATTCTCAGCTTTAAAGTGTGAGTGCAATCTGCTCAGATTTATTTCTCAAGAATTTTTAATATGTCTCTTAAAATTTTGAGAATAAGTATATTTCATATTTCACCACATAAGGAAATATACCCTAAAATTTCATGCTTATCAGAGAAAAGAAACCTCTTCATTCTTATCATCACTTTCATCTTACTGTTATGACTCAGAAAAATAGGCATCATCTATTTGACTTTCCTTACAGCTCCATTTGTGGCACTGCGAGATAGATATATATGACGTTACTACTAAAAGAGATAATGTACTATCTTTCCATATTATTTTACAATTACATCTATATCTTCAATTATCTAAAATGTCTATGTATAGTAAAATACCTATAATTATAATACACATAATCATTATGGCATACAGTACAGAAGATTGGGAACATAAATATGGAATCTAAGATGCAGAAGTATTAAAAAGGATTCAGAGACAAATTGAAAGGAAAGAACAATGAAATTGTTTCCTTAACTAGCTCATGAATTCATCAATTTAGTTTATGTAGAAGGTGTGGGAAAAGATTCACATTCAGAGGCATGTTTATAAAACATGAAGGGACATGAAGAAAGGTCTTAAAAGTTAGCAGAGAAGCTTTACTTTGTTTCTAGACAGACCTTCTCAGAAGTAATAGATACATGACAACTATGAAATATTGATTTCCAAGGGAAATCCATTATGTGTATATATTTCATTTTGAACATTATTGAGAACACGCCTTTTTCATACAATATACTCTGATTACAGTTTTCCTGCTCCCTTCCCTCCCAGATTCTCCCACATTAAACTCCCATCTAGATCCTTTCTGTCTCTGGTAAGACAACAAAACAGGCACCTGTAGTATAAAAATCAGAATATGACAAAAATCAAACAGGTAAAGGAGCTTAAGAAAAAGCATAAGAACACATATAGACACAGAAATATACATCTTTGCACACACAGTCAGATGGGGTGGCTCAAGCCTGCAAGTAGAGTACTTGGGAGAAAGACGAAACAGAATTGGCACCAGTCTGCGCACAGCCTGTGCTACTTACTGTAAGAAGTTACAGGCCGAACTGGGCAGCAAAGATTGGAACCATATCTCAGTAAAACCAAGGAAACTTTTATAAAGAAAGAAAAAAAAAGAACACCATTCAGAGAACATTTAAGACTGAGTCAATATTGTTCTTTTCTGAAGAGGAAATAAAGCAAATGTGGGAGAGAGGGACAGGTGCAGGGAGCTAGGAGACGTGAACAGAGGGGAAGCTGTGGTGGGGTGTATTGTATAAGAGAAAAATCTGTTTTCAATTTAAAAAGTTTAAAAAATAAAACAAGTTGATGTTTGACATTAGAGAGCAATAAAGAGAAGACAGAAATTCAAATAAATTAAAAGCCTGAATAAAAGATGGAATAAACTGTTCTTGGCTTTACATATGGCTTTCCCACCATGACATTAAGTGGATTGCCACAGCATACTATAAATGTCATGTCTTGAATGTTTATATACTTAAATATGTTCAATTAACACTCTCAAATATTAAAAGTATAAGGAAAGTACTAAGCAGGCATTTATAGCAATACAATGAAATCTCCAATCACTGTTTTGACCGTCGACTTCTGCTCCTTAGTGCAGCCTTTCTGCACTGTAGCTGCTGCTTTTCTTTACATTTCATACTCCTTCAGAGGTAAGTCCTTGCTCACGCAGTGTTGTACTCACCTATCTTATTGTACATACAATGTAACAACACACAGTTTGATATGTAACCAATTTTTCTTTAATAAAGTATATCTAGTTGAAAAAAAGAGAAAATAAGAGAGAAAAAGGAAAAAAAAACCTTCCCCTGGATCTCTCGTTCCTTTTTTCACTCCCTGTCTCCCTCACTCAGGTTTTCTCTTCCTTCAGTCCTGGGCTCATATTCTACCTTGTATCAGACTCTTCTTTTTATCCAGTTTCTCTGACCTTCAGACTTGAAAAAAAATTGCTCTGTCAACTTTCTGATTCTCAAATTTGTCTGCAAGTGTCAGGTCCTCCCAGACTCATTCTGTTTTTCTCAGTATACCTATTCCATGAAATTGGTTCCAGTTCTCTAGAATCAAGAATACAACTTTCTGGAAACAATCTTAAAGATTTAGAGGACTTAGTTTAAAATTAATAGCATTTTAATTGACATTTCAAAAGATTTTAATTAAGTTATCAGGAGATAAAAACTCAAAAGAAACATTGAGTATTGAGTATCTCTGGGGAAAGAGTTGTGCCTGCTCTCCAAGTATGAGGACCCTAGGTGAGATCTTCAGGATGCATCTATAAGCCCGGCATAGTGACAGGCATTTAAAATGTCAGCTCTGAGAATATAGAAACAAGTGCAAACATTGAAGCTCATTGACTAACCAGCCAACCATTGATATGTTCCAGATTCAATGAGACAGCCTCACTCAAAGAATAAAGTGGAGAGCTGTGGAGAAATGAACCAGCATCAATCTTTGGGCTCCATTGTACACACACTCACATTAACACACATGTGCACCACAAGAAAGGGGAGAGAATTTGAATGATTTGCTTCTTGTACTTTTATACTCAAAATGTTAGGAAGTATTATCATTGGGAGATTATTTGTGGAATGTTGTATTGATTACATCATAGCTGTTACAAAGACATACTGTTCTAACAGAAAAGTAGAAAATGCCTACAGAGTATACAAAGCTAGTTAGGTACAAAATGGTAATCATGATGTGGATGGTTGTAGGAAACTATATATTTACTGCTTTGTAGTTAAATGTAGAAATTGAAGTTCCTTTAAAATGATCTAATTATTACCTCTTCCTTTCATGAACATAAGCAAAACTTTCCTTTAAGGGGTGATTTAAGAGTTACCAAAGTTATTCCACTGTTTAGCACTGTGAAAGACTGCTACTTCTTCCTGGTATGAATCACAGAGATACCTTGCTTCTTCATTTGCAACAGTGAGCATCCACTATTTCAGTTATAGCAAAGAGAATGCCACAGACAGTATGCATACTACTTCCAAATCTGGCTTTTGGGATCTGTGACTGATGTTGTTGTGACTGTTTTCCTTTAAGTTTGCCAACTTATAAGGTCAATAAGTAAAAATGAGCAGAGTCACTGCAGAAGAGAGCAGGCAATGAGGAGGAAGGAATCCAGGCCAGGCAATGAGGAGGAAGGAATCCAGGCCAGGCAATGAGGAGGAAGGAATCCAGGCCATCCACTCAGCATCAGCACCATCTGCTGATCACAAATGCCTACAGAATTCATGTGAGAGATAGTTGATAGATAGTTGATAGATAGTTGATAGATAGTTGATAGATGCAGTTAGAGTAGCCAGCATACAGTTAAGTGCCTTTCTGTCATTTATTATTCCATTTGATTGTGGGATTTTAAAATGCAACCCACTTTAGACTACAAACATTTTCCAGGAAAAGCTCTAAGCAGGCATTCCTCTTATGACTGTATCCTGGCTTCTTCAGTTGTAGAAAAGAAAAATAGGCATTTCTGGGGTAAATGGCGATCAGAACAGTGGCAGTAAGAGATGGGGTATATTTTAACTTCTAGAACAACTTTAAGAGAACAGAACCCGAGTAGTATTCATCAACTGAGTAAGATAATTACCACTTCCAAGTCTGTAGCAGTATCACACCAGAATTTTAAATATAATGAAAATACAATAGCATTTAATTGACATTTCAAAATATTTTAATTAAGTTCCCGAGAGTTAAAAAACTGAAAAGAAACACTGAGTATAAATTTGAAGGCTAAGTTTGTAAATCTTATTACTACCTGTAGTTAGACCTGATGCCACTAAAGTAGTAAACTAATATTTAAAATTATGTGGGAATGAACATATGTCCATGTCTCTGCATGATCACGTTTGTGGATGCAGGCACGCTGGTGCCACAGAGGATGGAAGTGGAGGACAACCTCTGGAATCATCATGCTCACCTTTTTTGCTATAGGATCTCCTGTTTTAACCTAGTTGACTAGACACCAAAGTCCAGGGGTGCTCTCTTAAGCTTCCCATCTCTCTTCATAGAGCTAGACCCACAATGATCATGCTGTTCATCCAGCTTTTATGTGGATTCCAGTGATTCTCCCATTCTGGTCCTCATGTTTGTGCATGAAGCACCTTACCCACTGAGCCATCTCCCCAGCCCCAGTGTCAGGAGCCAACAAGCTAATAGCTCTTGGTGATCTTCCTGAGATTGTCTCCCTCAGATTATAATAATCCATGACAGATCTTCTCCTATATGCAAGGCCCAGGAGAAAACCATCTGAAGAAAGATCCCTGCTATTAATATTCTTTTCCTGTTATTATAATATATGGTAATCACTAGGTATTACCCCACACTTTTGAGCATATCTCTGCAGATCTATGAAGATGTAACTTATAGTAATGGTATATAGACAAATAGATGACTTTTCAATTCTTTATGATGATTCTATAAGAATTTCTAAAATTATATCAGTATTTATTAAGCTCTTTTACAGTGGGACTGCTGTTAGGTCTCTTCTGACAGTTAAAACTGCAATGAGAAGTCTGTAAATCTCCCATGTGTCAGCAGTTAATTGCTTCTAGATAGTGACTTTCTACTTTTCAGAGCACATTCCAAGAGGTTGTAAAACCATTAATCAAAGGTCATATAGAGGGAACTAACAATTTATTATAAGTGCTAGGATAGAAGATAAAATGTTGACTGAGTTTATCGATACAAAAATTCAGTAATAACTTAGTTCATCTCTTGATGAACATATGGAGCTGTGGCAGGTGATGAGTGTTTAGCCAGATAAATACTACTAATGGATATTCATGTAAACAGTCACTGTTGTAAACTTCTTATTCAATTTATGATTTGATTTTATGTGTGAACTTGTGATGAATTTTTTTGAGACATTGAGATTTTCTAATTTATTTTGAATAGGGGTTTATTTTAACCTCATCATTTTAGGGATTTGCTTTTAAAAAATACAAGGTTCAAGTAATGACCCACCATTCTTTTTTTATTAGATATTTTCTTTATTTGCATGTCATATGATATCTCCTTTCCCAGTTTCCCCTCCGAACAAAAGAAAAAAATAAAATTAAAAAACAAAAACAAAAGCAAAAACAAAAAAAACCCTGTTCCCTCTGCCTGCTGCCTGCTCACGAACCCATGCTCTCCAGCTTTCTGGCCCTGGCATTCCCCTACATGGGGGCATAGAACCTTCACAGGGCCAAAGGCCTCTCTTCCCACTGATGACCAACTTGGCTATCCTCTGCTACATAATGCTGCTGGAGCCATTAGTCCCACCATGTGTACTCTTTGGTTGATGGTTTAGTCCATTGGGAGCTCTGAGGGTACTAGTTAGTTCATATTATTGTTCATCCTAGGGGCCTACAAGCCCTTCAGCTCCTTGGATTCTTTCTCTAGCTCCTTCAATGGGGACCCTGTACTCAGTCCAATGGATGGCTGTGAGCCTCTACTTCTATATTAGTCAGGTACTGTCAGAGCCTCTCAGGAGAGAGCTATATCAGGCTCCTGTCATCCAGCACTTGCTGGTATCCACAATAGTGTCTGGGTTTGATGACTGAATATGGGAATATTCAATATTGAATATTCCAAGAGGGAGTGGAACTCTGGATTGTCCTTTCTTCAGTCTCTGCTCCATAGTTAGTCTCTGCAACTCCTTCCAAGGGAATTTTGTTCCCCCTTTTAAAAAAGACTGATGTATCCACACTTTGGTCTTTCTTTTCCTTGAGTTTCTTATGGTTTGTGGATTGTACTTTGTGTATTCTGATCTGGGCTAATATTCACTTATCAGAGAGTGCGTACCATGTGTGTTCTTTTGTGATTAGGTTACCTCACTCAAGATGATATTTTCCAGATCCATCCACTTCTATAGGAATTTCATAAATTCATTGTTTAAAAAGCTAAGTAGTACTCCATTGTGTAGATGTACCTCATTTTCTGTATCCATTGTTCCATTGAAGGACATCTGGGTTGTTTCCAGTTCCTGGCTATTATAAATAAGATTGCTATGAACATAGTGGAGCATGTGTCCTTATTACATGTTGGAGCATCTTCTAGATATATGCCGAGGAGTAGTATAGCTGGGTCCTCTGGTAGTACTCTATGTCCAATTTCCTGAGGAATCCCCAAACTGACTTCCAGAGTGGTTGTACCAGATTGCAGTCCCACCAGCAATGAAGGAGTGTTCCTCTTTCTTCACAACCTCTCCAGCATCTGCTATCACCTGAGTTTTTTATCCTAGCCATTCTGACTGGTGTGAGTGGAGTCTCAGGGTTGTTTTGATTTGCATTTCCCTGATGACTACGGTTGTTGAACATTTCTTTAGGTGCTTCTCAGCCATTCGATATTCGTCAGTTGAGAAATCTTTGTTTAGCTCTGTACCCCATTTTTAATAGGGTTATTTGGCCCTCTGGAGTCTAACTTCTTGAGTTCTTTGTATATATTGGCTATTAACCCTCTATCAGATATAGGATTGGTAAAGATCTTTTCCCAATTTGTTGGTTTCCATTTTGTCCTATTGACAGTGTCTTTTGCCTTACAGAAGATTTGCAATTTTATGAGGTCCCATTTGTCAATTCTTGATCTTAGAGTATAGCTATTGGTGTTCTGTTAAGGAAATTTTCTGCTGTGCCCATGTGCTCGAGGATCTTCCCCACTTTGTTTTCTATTAGTTTCAGTGTATCTGGTTTTCTGTGGAGGCCCTTGATCCACTTGGACTTGAGCATTATACAAGAAAGTAAGAATGGATCGATTTGCATTATTCTACATGCTAACCACCAGTTTAACCAGCACCATTTGTTGAAAATACTGTCTTTTATCCACTGGATTGTTTTAGTTCCTTTGTCAAAGTTCAAGTGACCATAGGTGTGTGGGTTCATTTCTGGGTCTTCAATTCTATTCCATTGATCTGCCTGCCTCTCACTGTACTAATGCCATGCAGTTTTTATCACAATTGCTCTGTAGTACAGCTTAAGGTCCAGGCTGGTGATTCCACCAGAGGTTCTTTTATTGTTGAGAATAGTTTTGGCTATCCTGGGTTTTTTGTAATTCCAGATGAATTTGCAAATTGCTCTTTCTAAGTCTGTGAAGAATTGAGTTGGAATTTTGATGGGGATTGCATTGAATCTGTAGATTGCTTTTGGCAAGATGGCCATTTTTACTATATTACTCATGCCAATCCACAAGCATGGAAGATCTTTCCATCTTCTGGGGTCTTCTTCAATTTCCTTCTACAGAGACTTGAGTTCTTGTCAAACAGATCTTTTACTTGCTTAGTTAGAGTTAAACCAAGATATTTTATATTATTTGTGAATATTGTGAAGGGTGTTGTTTCCCTAATTTCTTACTCAGCCTGTTTATTCTTTGTGTAGAGGAAGGCCACTGATTTGCTTGAGTTAGTTTTATATCCAGCTACTTTGCTGAAGTTGTTGATCAGGTTTAGGAGCTCTCTAGTGGAATTTTTGGGTATGCATTGTTTTGCAATCTGATAGTCTATGTCTTTTTATTGGGGAATTGAGTCCATTGATATTAATAGATATAAAGGAAAAGTAATTGTTGCTTCCTGTTATTTCCATTGTTAAAGTTTTAATTCTATTCATGTGGCTATCTTCTTTTAGTTTTGTTGAAAGACTACTTTCTTACTTTTTCTAAAATATAGTTTCCCTCCTTGTGTTGGAGTTTTCCATTTATTACCCTTTGAAGGGCTGGATTTGTAGAAAGATACTGTGTAAATTTGGTTTTGTCATGGAATACTTTGTTTTCTCCATCTATGGTGATTGAGAGTTTTGTTGGTTATAGTAGCCTGGTCTGGCATTTGTGTTCTCTTAGGGTCTGTATGACATCTGCCCAGGATCTTTTGGCTTTCATTGTCTCTGGTGAGAAGTGAGAAGCCTGGTGTAATTCTGATAGGTCTGCCTTTATATGCTACTTGACCTTTTTCCCTCACTGCTTTTAATATTCTTTCTTTATTTTGTGCATTTGGTGTTTTGACTATTATGTTGCAGGAGGAATTTCTTTTCTGGTCCAGTCTATTTGAAGTTCTGTAGGCTTCTTGTATGTTCATGGGCATCTCTTTCTTTAGGTTAGGAAAGTTTTCTTCTATAATTTTGTTGAAGATATTGACTGGCACTTTAAGTTGGAGGTCTTCACTCTCTTCTATACCTATTATTCTTAGGTTTGGTCTTCTCTTTGTGTCCTGGTTTTCCTGGACAATTTGGGGTTAGGGACATTTTGCATTTTGTGTTTTCTTTGACTATTGTGTCAATGTTTTTATGGTATCTTCTGCACCTGAGATTCTCTCTTCTATCTCTTATATTCTGTTGGTGATGCTTGCATCTATGGCTCCTGATTTCTTTCCTAGTATTTCTATCTCCGGAGTTGTCTCTCTTTGTGATTTCTTAACTGTTTCTACTTCCATTTTTAGGTCTTTAATGGTTTTGTTCAATTCCTTCACCTATTTGGTTGTGCTTTCCTGTAACTCTTTAAGGGATTTTTGTGTTTCCTCTTTAAGGGCTTGAACCTGTTTACCTGTGGTCTCCTGTAATTCTTTGAGGGAATTATTCATATTCTTCTTAAATTCCTCTATCACCATCATGAGATATGTCCTTCTTAAATTCCTCTATCACCATTGTGAGATATGATTTTCAATCCAAATCTTGCTTTTCTGGTGTTTAGGAATATCCAGGACTTGCTGTGGAGGGAGTACTAGGTTCTTATGATGCCAAATATTCTGGTTTCTATTGGTAAGATTCTTGCATTTGCCTTTTGCCATCTGTTGACCTCTGGTGTTAGATGTTCTTGCTGTCTCTGGCTGGAGCTTGTTCCTCCTGTGGGTCTGTAAGCCTGTGTCAGCACTTCTGTGAAATCAGCTCTCCTCTGGTAAGACCTATGTGTAGTGAGCTGTGGATCAATTGTCCCTCCTGATTCCTGGGGTTAGAGTACTCCCTGGAGACAGGCTCTCTGCTTGAGGGAAAGGTGCTGAGGGGGTTGTTTATCTGCAGTCCCTCCTAGATAGAGATGGAGATAGAAAGGATCCTGTCCCAGCTTCCCTGCCACTTCTGAGGCCTATGCCTCCTGTCAGGTCCAGCCTTAGAAAGTCACTGGAGAGAAAAATGGGGATCTCACCTGATTCCTTGGGTCAAAACACTCCCTAGAGGCAAACTCTCCACTTCTGGGGAAGGGGCAGAGAGGGTTGTGGATCTGCTGTCCCTCCTAAGGTGTATACTGAGGTAGAAAGGCTCTTGTGCCCGCTTCCCTGCCAGTTCTGAGGCCTGTGCCTCCCGTCTTGTCCCACCTTAGTATGATGAACTTTCTACCATGAGATCATGTATTCTGAAGATGTATAAGTGCTGAGGACAAAAAGAGGAGAGCGAGGAATTTTCCCTTATCCCCTTTTTTCATCCATTCTGCTTTTTCCCATTTTATTAGAGAGCTTTCATAGGAAACTTTACAACTTAGAAATGAATGCTAGAATTACTTTTCAAAGTGTCCCCTTCTCTTCCTGTGACTTCAACTAGCAGGCTTAAAGTTAAAGCAGCACAACTCCTGCAGA
Source organism: Mastomys coucha (assembly GCF_008632895.1). Classification (NCBI taxonomy): domain Eukaryota; kingdom Metazoa; phylum Chordata; class Mammalia; order Rodentia; family Muridae; genus Mastomys; species Mastomys coucha. The sequence continues at coordinate 26,329,547 of NW_022196902.1, forward strand.
GATAGAACAAAGGCTATATTACTTAATTCCTGACTGTTAGGCTACAGGAGTTAATCACCTAAGGCAGTGGTTTTTAACCCTCAGAATAAACAAGGTTTTTTGGAGTTTTTAAGAAGTTATCATCAGAATTCAGTATAGTTAGAAAGCTAGAACATCCAGAGACCATCCATCTTTAAAGCCACACCTGAGTCCTACTCTGTATTCTGTTTCAAGCTGCTCCAGACCTGGAGGCTCCTGGCACCCCAGCATTTTACAGTTTTGACTTGAAAATACTGCTAAAAATGAGGTTCTGCTAAGAGGAATATATGTCCAACGCACCCATGTTGGTGCTAGAATAAGTAAAAGAGAAACTACATTCACTCATCTCTGTCCTCTGGCACTAGATATATCTAAAAGCAGGCAAAGAAGTGAAATTCCGAATAGCCCATTAAGTGCTTGAGTTCTTGGTAGAGTACTGCTTTCTTTCAATTCATCAAAACCTCAATGGCTCAGAAAAAAAGTATAATTTCTTTATTTTCTTTTTATAGCTTCAATAGTTCAAGCATTTGAAGGTACATGAAAATAACACCTTTGTCAATAGTTGAAAGAAGGCAGGTATTTAGTTTTATTGATAATTACTTCTATTCTTTTATTCATTAAATATGAGTTAAGTAACTCTACAGCACACATCTTTGTATTTGTTCAAGTTTAACACCTATGTCCCCACAACTAGGTGCATTGAACATATATTTTTTAAACATAAGAAATGGATAACAGTTTTAATCAAGTAAAAAATGAAGTGACCGTACACACACACACACACACACACACACACACACACACACACACACACACGTATATACAATACTGGTGTACTAGTGTCTTGACAACTCATTGAACTGAATTTATATATGTTCTATACCTAATGTCAGGTTTTAAGAGTAACCTGTGACCTATTTCTGAGAATTAAACCTTTCAGCCAAGGCATATTCTCATCACAAAACTGAGCACCTTCAGTATTTCACTAATTTTGTTTTAGGCGAAGTAACAACTCTCTGCAAGGAAGCATACTTATCTCAACCAGCTGTGCAGGAGATAAAAAAATGTGGCTTTCTTTATACTGCCCTTGTCACCATTTCTCCTTATGGTTCTGACTGTGTACACAAAATGTGGAGGTAAATATTCCTCCCTCCAGGCTGTCTCATGTGGTCATTTTCAAGATAGGTGTCATTTCAATACTGTTTAGTCAATGCTGCCTTATAATTCAAAAATAGTTTGCAAGCAAGAGGTATCTACTATTGTCCAAATTCTGTATGCCTGAAAACTACTAGTAGGTTAGCAACTATCATAGGAAACAGAGGTAAAGCAGCCTGTAGGTTTACTGTGAAGCTCTAAGTCCACCAACATCAACTGTTTCCTTTTTCTATTCTTCCTTAGCCTCTTTAAACATGTGCATGCACACATGTGGCTTCATAGCTACCCACATTAACATGAAGGGTTTAAATGATTGAATAAGCTAAATCTACCATGAAGTTAATGGAGTCCTTCAATCATTGGCCTTCAAGAGAGATATTCTAAGTCATTAGCATGTGCCATGTTAGGTACTTTACAATGGTCCTACATTTGAGTTTTATGTAGCAATCAAAGATCTAATCACAGCCAACCCCTTTGCTAGCCAGCCTGTCTTTGATGCTTTATACAGATGGAATTAGGGTATTCAAGGAAAACTGTGGAAGCAAAAGCAGAAACCCAGCAGGATAGCACCAAGGAGAATAACAGACAAGCATGTCTGAAAGGCAGCAAGGAATACTTGGAGGAGAACACATTTTAAAATTTTTATAAATTAGTTTTCCATTACTAAAGAAATTTCCAAGAAAATATTAGATCAAGAGGAATAAAATACATTTAAAAATAACATCATTATTTCACTATGGATTCAAAGACTGAACTGTTCCAGATATTTCAAACATTTTTGTCCCTTGTTTTGTACAATCGTACAGGCCAACACTATCATCACAAACAACACCTTTTCAGCTATGGCTGGAGTACCCACTTCATCAAATAACAAAATACTAAACTACTCCAAGGTAAATCATCTCACTCTTTTTTTTTTCTGCCTTTGTAATTGAAAAAGTATTTTATTTTATATCCACTATAAAATTACATAGAAGCTGTTTAACCACAGGGGAAAAAACATTAAAAATGTAATTATTTACATGCAACATGAACCCCAAGATGGGGGGAAACAAAAGACTATTCAGATTCCCAACATCAATCAACTAGAGCTTTTCAGATTGAGGAATTACTGAATTTCTCAATTCTCAAATTTCTCAATTTCCAGACTTCTCAAAAAAGAAACAGTACACACTGATTACTGAAAAATGTTCCCTGAAAGCTCAGCTGATCCACACTGACTTTAGCTAAGATATCACCTGTTAGGTGCATAATAACGCTTTAAATTAGTGTAAAGGCCTAGAGTGAGATTCAAGCAAGGGAAGGAATTTCACAAGTACTTGATGTGTGGTAGGGCAGCCATCTGGATCTAGCTCTGTATGGCTTCTGAGCATATCCTGCATCTACCCTTACTTAAACTCTCTCAGTTGACCTTGTCCTATGACTGCATGTGGACCTATGCTATTTTCCATGTATCTTTATAAAGTAGGTATGAGATCTTAACTCTATCCAGGTCACTCAAAATAGTATGTTTCAGGAAAAAAAAAGGTGAGCTGGTGATATAATGACACATTATACAGATGACTCAAGGAGAGAAACAGGCATTCTTAAACAATGACATCCATTATTTTAATGGAATTAAAATAAATGTCCCGTTGTCCATTGGACTTACTGGAACTCTTTTTATTTTTTTAACATATTACAATATTATTTATATTCATCTAAGTAAAACTCAAATTATAACAGAATTGCAGTATACTGTTACTGAGTCACTAAAATGGTTTAGATTTCTTAATGGCCATGATTGATTTAGTTGGTGGGATTTACTGTTTTGGTAGTGGTGGTATATAACAATCTATTTAAATATATCACAATGCCCATTAATAGATTTAGTCCTTAAATAGTAAATGAAAGCTTAATTAGAGACTTAATTTTAAAAGTCAGAAAAAAAAGGTACTTCAGCCAAAGTTCTCTAGTGATCAACCATAAGCCCAGTTGTGTTACAATGAAAAACTTTCAGAAATCTTAGGAAACAGACACCGGTACAAGTAGCAATCAGTTTAATTTGAAGTTAAAGCTTGGTACTTCATGTGCTCATTCGAATGAGATTTCCCCATGGCTCCTCCCCATGGCTCAGATATCTGATCACATTTGGTTGTTTGGTCATGTTTAGGAGGTGTGTGGTCTTTTAGAATGAGGTGTGTTAGAGGGGAGTCAGACTTTATTGAGAGTTTAAAGATTCGTATTTTTATTTTCTCTCTCTCCTTAAGCATGTGGTTCAAGTTATGAGTTCTCAACTTTCTGCCCAAGTCACCTTGCCTCCACTTTTTCATCACAGACATTAAACCTCCTGGGACTATAATCCCAAATAAATTATTTCTCCCATATGTGCCTTGATCATGCTGTTTTATCTCAGCAACAGAGCAGAAACTCATACAGGATATCAAACACATTCTCAAGAAGATATCCTTCCTTTTAAGATTTCTGTTCTTTTAATATAGTTGTAAATCAGGATATTTTTGGCCTGCATACAGAGTGTACATTTGGAGAAAATAGGTCACTGAGAAGCTTATAGAGAAGGAACAGAAGGAAGGACCCGTATGTACAGTAGAAACCTGTGCAGGGTACAGCAGAGACCTGTGCAGGGAGTGGAGATCATTTCCCTCTCTAGCCACAAATACAGTTTTAATATGACTATAATTCCTGCTGGGTTCATACCAAGTACTTAAAGCACTTAAAGTTCTAACAACAGTCACAAGAATGAGAAATTGCCTCAAATCCCAATGCTGTTTGCTTTCCAACAGTGACTTGTGACGTTATTAAAGGAGCTCCCATACAGCACATGTTGGATGTAGTATGAGTTCCCCATCATTTCCATAACCGAAAGTCTATACCAGCTTCCATACAAATAAAAATGAGGCCCATGCTAAAGAGAAATAAGGATTGGGTGATGTGATCATTCTATGTTTTGTGGTAATTTGGGATAACCAATTTTCTTCTCAAGTTGAAGAACACTTTATAGATCGTTGGAAATAGTGCAGAATGTACAATAGGCACATTGGAGAGCATGTACTATGCTCATCCTTTCTCAGTTCTTAACTGTCTCTGGAGAGTAATAGATAAGACAGGCTAAATCACCAAGGGCAGGTCAGAACTCTTGATTTAGGATGTTTATCCTATGTGGAGAATATTGGTTTATCTAAATCTGTACAAAGGCAATCCACAAACTTGAATTAAATTTGTTAATGTGTCCTGCAGCCAAGAGGAGGCACCCATTGTTAAAAGATACGTGGTCATCAATTTAACTGCCTGCAGACACCAGAAAAGACCAAATGAGATACAGATTATTTTGCTTCATTTACCACTTAAAGTGTAGCATCTTTCATTAAGGAACATTATGTTATGACTTGTTATTTTAAAATAAAGATATTCAGATTGATAAAATGTTAATCTGGGTATGTCAAAAATGTGTGTTGGGGCTACAGGAAATAAATACTAATAATATCATTTTAGTGAACTTATAAATGTTCCAGCTCAAAAACCATTTCTACAAATTACAAAAGTAGAATACAAAAGAACCAAGAGCAGGATTATGCATGCATAGTGATTCATTTTCCAAATTATAATTCCTAACAATTTAAATGTATATCACAGCTCCCATTTACCAACAAAGAGATAAAAATCAATAACTCTAATTATGCCTAAAGAAATGTTTCAAAGTAAATATTTCTATACCTTATAGAGCAGGAGAGTCATTGATGAATTTTAGTTAGCATGATTTGATCTCAAACCCACTAGTTTAATCACTAAACAAAATTAGTTAGTTTAGTCACTAAACAAAATTTTGTTAATTTGCTAACATAACAGAAAATAAAAATGAAACAACAATATCAACAACAAACAATCCTAAATACTACCACATCAAAAAAAAAAAAAGTAAAGTTGTATGTTCCAGGTATCAAGACAAAAATCTCTATTTAACCTTTATACTCATGTGTAACTATAGGCCTTTCTATAACCACCTCAATTCCCGAATAATGACACAAAGACTACATTTATTTATAAGCCTTGGCCTTATAATTAGACATTGTTTCTCATTTGCTTGTAAGTCAATTATCCCATTTATACAAATCTAAGTGCTGCCACATGACTGGTTAACTATGTCTCCTTCCTTCCTGGCCTGCTGCTTCTTCTAGATTTGGCTGGCAAAACCTCCCATGCCTGACTCCCATAATTCCTATCTCTTCCCAGAAGTCCTACCTCCTACTCCCTGCCTTTGTTACAGGCCATCAGCTTTTTAATTAGCCATCTCATCCCAAGATGAGGGAGATCCTATTTTGTTTACAAAATAGGATGTGTCCATATGAACAACAAAATCATTCAGTCTGCAGTCAACTCTGTGGGCACAGAAATCAACAAATAAATAGCATAATGACAATCTTTACAAAGTACACTAAAGCAGTCTTCAGCACTTGTGTGTCCACATAAAGCATGCTCCGGCAAGAAATCACAGACCTTCCTTATTAGAAGACTGACATCCTGTGTTCTCTTTGTTTGATTCTTATTTAATTATTTTTTTTATATAACTTGAACTAAAAATCTATAAACTTTTGGTTTGGGAGTTTTATTATTTCATAAGATATCCAATATTCTAACATACAAGGCAAGCAGCATATAGGAGACAAGGAAACAATATAACAGTAGTATACCCTTACCTGAAGACCTTCAATTGCAAGTCGCAGCATACTTGGAGTAAGCTTAGAAGCTTGCTTGAAGGTAAAGTTACTCCAGTCTATGATCAAAACAAATCCATTTACTTGAAGCTCTGGATCTTCAATCATGGCTTCTAAAGAAAGTAAGATGGCGCGCAAAATATCCACCAGTGTGTACCTGTCAGCAAGAGAGAATTGTGATAAATCTGTCGGCCACTTTTCATAGCCACTCGGAAAAAAATTATTGAGGCTTTATATTTGGGTGAAGTTTGGGGAAGTTGTTATTGCTTTTTTATTTGATTTGACAAATTTTTAGCAAACTAAAGATTCTCTTTAAAAGACCTCGAGATTTTTTTTTTAGGGAATAATTTTTTAAATTGGTTTTTAAGAAGAGATTGACTTAAATGGACCATGAGAGCCAAGTAGAAATTCGCAGGTAGGAGCTGGAGCAGTGAATCAGCAGTTATGAAGGTTGCTAGTATGTACTTCACTTGCAGAAGAGCCAAGTTCAATTCCCAACACCCATGTCCAGTGACTCACAACATTCTGTAACTTTATTTCTAATGGAATCAAATGATACTTATCCATAAGATGCACTGATGTAACATACTACCTATCACTAAAAAGTATATACATAATTTAAAATAATAAAAATAAAATTTTAGAAGCATATATTCTACCAAAACAAATAGCAATGACTTGAAAACACTACAGCTAATTTTCTTCTAGACCATTACATAGTTTTCTAATATCTCATTTTAACTACATCCAAAAGTAAGCATCACACTTTCCATTAAGGATTCCTCAGGATGTGTGCCCTTTGTTTGGTCATACAATTGGCATTCCATGTGTGAGAAATATGAATCTGAGCATTCACTCAACTGAGAATCAAACACAATCTCTAAATGTATAGACTATGTATGGAAACTTTTTATCACCCAATAAACATAACTATTACATATCTTTTGTATGTCATCAGACATTGCAAATTGTCAAGAGATACTTAGAGACACTAAGCTATACAATGAAAGACTTAGAAATTATACACATATACAAGTGTACCTATATATAAGTACATTGCCATTTTAGAGAAAAGATCTAAGTATCTTCAGATTTTGTTGTCCATGTGGAATGCTTAAACCAATGCTCAAAAGACGCTGGCTAATGTCTTAGCAAAATGATAAATGCTGAGACCTCCAGGACAGTGCTTAAGGTTACAGAACAGAACTCTAAAAACATGAGTTGAAAAACACATAATTTCTCAACTATGCAAAAATATAAGAATGCAATATGAATTGAATACAGTGCTTCATAGATCTAAAGTAACAGAAGGCAGCTACATGATGAGCCAGCCTGTCAGAAAGATACAGAAAGCCTGTCTGAAAGACACAAAGACAAGTAAATACAATGCAGGTAGGTTCCTGAGTTCAAGGTCAGCCTGGGACACAGTGAGTCAAGTATGGTAGGAATAGTAATTTCAGGAGGGTTCCTACCCAGTTAGCTTATTGTCTGTGCTTAATAGAGCAGGGAGAACTCTGAATTCCTTTGCAATGTTAAAAGAAAATGTGTGTTTACTGTTTCCTAAGAATTAAGGGGCTAGGGCCACAAGATGCTGATTCATAGGATAATAAAAAGGAAACCTGGAGTAAATAACTGGATTGATATATAAAATAAAAGATTGTGCTTATGATCTATAAGAGATGAGCTATCCAGAGAATGTTTTAGAATAGCAAGAGAGAACTGCTTAGAGAACTATCCTGAGCAGAACATAGATAGAGATGAGCTATCCAAAGAATATTTTAGAATAGCAAGAAATAATGGCTTACAAAACTGTCTTGAGCAGAACACAGAGAGAGAGCTGTCTGGAGATCTCCAGAGGGAAAGAAGGCAGAACAGAGAGAAAGCAGGCTGGAAAGCCGTCTGGAGAAGAGCATAGGCCACTATGCTTGGAGCCATGATTTGACTTCGAGTTTTCTGTTTTTACCACTCCCAGACACCCCTTCTCTTCAAGCCAAGGCTGTTCCTTGGCAACATACCACAACAAAATAAAAGTGACATAAGTGACATGTGAAAAACCCATACTAAGAACATGCTAAATGGAGAGAAAATTGATCCAATTGTATTAAAATAGGAGCAAGGTGTGGCTTTATTCACAGTGTTGCCATTCCTATTCAATAGAGTGTGCAAAATCTTAGCTCAAGCAATAAGATAACAAGGAAACAAATAAGAAACTAAGTCAAAGACTCTTTGTTTGCCCATTATTTAGTTCTAAGTGTTAAAAAAGTAATAAGTAGGTCAGAAAACTTCTAGAAGCTATTAACCTTTCAGCAATGTAGCAGGATACAAAAATTAAAAAGTGAACTGCTTTCATTTATAGCACAAAAACAAAACAAACAACAGACAGTCTTTCATTAGAAACAAATGGGCATCTAAGAAGTAATGATAAAACAAACAATCCAGAAGAGGACAAAACAGAAGAAGAGTCAAAGAAAAAGCACAAGAAACATGTATAGATGCAAAAGACACACACATGTGAACACACAGGAATCCCAGAAAAATACAGAACGTGAAGTCATAATAGATATACAAAGGACATGTAAGCTTTTGGTTTAGAGATGGGGACCATGTATTCACTTTTTTCAGTTCTAGAACTGTATCTGGTTCAGACTCCTGCAGCTTCTGTGCATGCTGCCTCAGTCTCTGGGAGTTGATATGTGCATTATTCAAGCTGGTTTTTAAAAGGCATTGTTTCCATGATGCTTCTATCCCCTTGGCTCTGGATAAGAGGAGAGGTAGGGAAGGAACTGAGGGAAAGAGAAAAAGGAGAAAACATAATCATAATACCTTATATGAAAAAAAAACTATTTTCAAAGAAAGAAAAATTTATTGAATAAAACTAACCAAGAAAAAATTTCTAATTTTTGAAAGAAAGAAATTGAGTTATATACTAAAGATAAATAGACCCCCTATGCTGACACAGTAGTAGAAATGACATTGTACAAATGACCAGCCTTCAAAAAAGCAATTTACATATTCAATGCAACTGTAGTCAATGCCTTTCTTCAGAGAACTAGAAAAAAAGTCTCAAAATTCATATTTATAAACATAAAAGACCAGTATATCCATGTAATACTAAGTAATATATATATGTATA